>NC_050445.1:104628000-104761477 GCF_903995425.1 Onychomys torridus
AGCAGACACAGACACGCTGAGCTCCCACCCCCCCCCCCACCACACACACACACACACACACACACACACACACACACACACACACACAGGCAAGGTCTCACTTTAAAGCTCTGGCTGTCCTGGAACTCACTATGTAGACCAGGCTGACCTCAAACACATAGATCCACCTGCCTCTGCCCCTCAAGTGCAGGAATTAAAGGCATACTCCACTATGCCCAGTTCAGACACGGTCAGCTTTAAAGGCAGGTGCTTTCACATTTCTCCATATTTCTCATCAACCCACAAGGAGTATTTCTCTTATGTAATGAAAATGAAGGAGAAAGTTCTCCACTTTAAAGTTAAAAGGCAAGACAATATTCCCTAGAAAGACATAATCAAGGTCCGCATGTTACTTTTTAAGATTTATTTTTATTTTTAATTATGTGCATGTGTGTAGAGTATGGAGCTATGCGTGCAGGTACCTACAGAGTCCAGAACGGGGTGTTGGATCCTTTGGAACTGGAGTTACAGATGTTTGTGAGCTGCCCAATGTGGGTGCTGGGAACTGAACTTGGACCCTCCGTAAGAGCACTATGTGCTACTAACCACTGTGCCATCTCTTCAGCCCTATATATCTTGGTTTTGTTTTAAGCCAGGGTCTCACTTTATAGTCACTTTAAAGTCAAGGCTGGCTTGAACTCATGACCCTCATGTCTCAGCATTGCCAATGCCAAGACCACACCATGTGCCACCACCCTTAACTGCAGGGGGCGGTGGCACATGGTTGTTAATCTTTTGATTTAAACTTAGTAACTAAAGACAGTAAAATTCTAAGTATTGAATTATTTTCAAAGAACCAAGATTGAATCATGTACCCTAAAAAGCAAAGTTGACAGGGAATTCTAAACATTCAGAACCACAGAAATGCATGTCTATATGCTGGGGGAGGGGGTTGCACCCTCATGTACTCTTGCTATTCACTGATTGTGTCACATACTAGCATCAGTTGGTATCAGATGCCCAAAGCAGATGGATGACTTGTGGAAAAGATGAAGACCAAGCCCAGCTGTGAATATAAAACTCCCCACGGCACACAATAGGTGATCTGTAAATGTTGGTTACGGCTCAGCCTCCTGGTGGAATAGAGATGGAGGATCATCACAGAAGCAAGTCCAGGAATCACTAAGTCACTCTCCCTGCCAGAAGGCTGATGACAGAGTTAGACTACACCAGCAAAACCCATGGTAAGCTTAAGAAAAGCCAGGGGTCTGGGAACACTTTCCAGACACTTATTGGAATCAAATGTTTCCACCAGAGCCATTCAGAGAAGGGAACATTTATCTCAAGTCTGACAATATCTCCCTGCAGACTCTGGGAGCACACACCTGCTGAGCTATCCGGTCCCCACGCCTGTGCAGTCAACTCCTCTCTGGAATTCTGCAGTAGTTAGATATTAGACATTTTCTTCTAAAGGTGGTTCCCCTCACCATTTACAGCAATTAAAATCAGTCTAACCTGATGCGTGGATTAAAAAAAAAAAAAAAGACTTTAGCAAAGGGAGAAAATGAGCTGATGTCTGGCATCAGCTCACTAGTTGGATGTGTGAGAACTCAAGCTCGCAGGCGTCTCCAGAATAATCATACCCACTGTGTAGAGAGGCACTCCTCAGCAGAGGACGGTCAACCATCCAAGACACTGCACTGTCCAGGGTGCTTTCACTCTTAGCCCTTCTTAATCATGACATTACCCTGTGAGAATGAAACCACAGGGTGTGGGGAGAGATTGGTTAGTTGGTGTTTGCAGTGCCCAGGGTGGGACCAGGGCCTCAAGCATGTCAGCCACAGCCACAGTAGTAACACAAAGAGTTAAAACCTTGTACTGATGACAAAGGAGAAACACTTGAGACTGGCTTGTGTAAGCACCATTTAGGATGCAAAGTCCAAGACCTGGTGGAAACTCTCCTCTAAGAACCACTACCAAAGGAGGACTAAGGTGTCCAGGCCACTGTACTTGAGATCAACCCTGCACTCAGCTCTAACTCAAGATTGAGAAGGGTTCGTGTGTGTGTGTGTGTGTGTGTGTGTGTGTGTGTGTGTGTGTGTGTGAAGTGATACTCTGCAGCTTCTCCTTCCTCTTTTACGCAGCCTACAGAGTTTGAACTCTGATTTGGCAGGGGCACTTCTACCAGAACCACAGGGAAAGGGTGAAATCGAATTTCAAGTGGTCCAAGTACCAACCAGGTAAATCTGAATTATCTATTAAGTTCCCTCTAACACAGTTCCTCCCAAGAAAAGACTTCTAATTTGTCATATTACTACTGCAATGTGGAATTGCTCAAACTGACACACTTTAAAATGTATTTTGTCAAACCCTTTTCAAAGTATATCATTAACCTATGTCTTAAATTTTGTTCCCTGCAAAACAGCACCAATTGTAAGTTCAAATATACTCAACTTCTTTTAAGTAGCATAGGATGACCATTAAGTGTGTTGAGGAAGTTTAACACACTTTCATGTCATTTAGAGAAACAACATAAAACAGCTCTTCAAGTAAGATGTAGATTTTCAGTACAACACCTCCCCCTAGGGGCCAATTTTAAATCACAGCGGCAACTCAGAAATCGAAGTCCCCAGTGTACATTGTGTCTCAAACACAAAAGCCCCTTATTTTTATCTAAACAGGTCATAGAAAATGCCTCTTACCAGACAGCTTTACCTTTATTAAACTAAAAACAAAATTAAAACTAATTTTAAAGTTAAAACAAAAATACTATGAAGAACCAATTCCATTGGTATCACAGGACTAATAGGAAACTGGCTTTAAGATGAACTCACAGCATAAGTAAATTTAAAGAGTACATATTCAGAATGGTGGTGCCTCTTTTTCTTTTTTAACTTCATTTTTATTTTACATGTATGGGTGTTTTGTCTGCATGCATATCTGGGCACCCTGTGCATACCCAGGCAATACTCATGAAGCCAAAAGGGGGCGCTAGCCCACCAGGACTGGAGTTACAAAGGTTGTGAGCCACCATGTGGGTACTGGAAATCAAAAGCCAGGCTTTTGCAAATGAAGCCAGAGCCCTTCACCAGTGAGCCATCTCTTCAGCCTCCTGGCATTTAAAAATAATTAGAAAAAGCCAAGTGTAGTGGGGCTAATGCCTGTAATCCTAGTACTTGTGACTCTCTGATTCTGGAGGATCCCTGTGAGTTCCAGTTCGCCGCCACCGCCGCCACCACCTGGTACCACCATCTTAATGAACTGACGCTATGGGAGAGGGACAAATTATCACCCCAGAAAGTTTGTGTCCAGCAAAGCGCTGTGCCCAAGAGTTACAGCTACTGCTTTCCACGCCCGACAATGACAGCAACCAAAACAACTACTGTGATTTTTGTTTCTACAAGTGTGCTGGCTAATTTCCTGTCCTCCTGACACAAGCTGAAGTCATTTGAGAGGACGGAACCCCAGTTGAGAAAATTCCTCTGTAGACTGGGTTGTAGGCAAGCCTGTAGAATGTTTTTCAAATTACTGATTGATGTGGGAGGGCCCAGCCCCTTGTGGGTGGAGTCATCCCTGGGCTGGTGGTCCTGGGTTCTATAAGAAAGCAGGCTGAGCCAGGCGGTGGTGGCGCACGCCTTTAATCCCAGCACTCGGGAGGCAGAGCCAGGAGGATCTCTGTGAGTTCGAGACCAGCCTGATCTACCAAGTGAGTTCCAGGAAAGGCACAAAGCTACACAGAGAAACCCTGTCTCAAAAAAAAAAAAAACCAAAAAACCAAAAACCAAAAAAACAAAAAAAAAAAAAGAAAAGAAAAAGAAAGCAGGCTGAGCAAGCCATGGGGAGCAAGTCAGTAAGCAGCACCCCATGGCCCCTGCATCAGTTGCTGCCTCCAGGTTCCTGCCCTGTCTGAGATCCTGTCCTGACTTCCTTTGATGAAGAACAGTGATGTGGAAGCATAAGCCAAATAAACCCTTTCTCCTCACATTGCTTTGGTCATA
Source organism: Onychomys torridus (assembly GCF_903995425.1). Classification (NCBI taxonomy): domain Eukaryota; kingdom Metazoa; phylum Chordata; class Mammalia; order Rodentia; family Cricetidae; genus Onychomys; species Onychomys torridus. The sequence continues at coordinate 104,631,978 of NC_050445.1, forward strand.
GTGTTTCATCATAGTAACAGTAACCCTGACTAAGACAACAATCATGAAATCCTATCCACAGATCATTCACTGGAGAAGCATTACTCTGATAGTCACAATGTAACAAATCCTAAGTATCCACAGGCATATCCTGCAAGATTGACCAGGACTAAGTTCTGCAGCAAAGATGAGAAGAGACAGTTCCCAGAGACCAGGTGGGGCTAATGTCCCAGAGGGTTAGCCTTGAAAGTGCTCACTGCCAGTGCTGATGACCCTGTGGCCTCCGAGCTCCTTGGCTTACACAGCACTTCAGAGGCAGCCTTCCTCAGTCAGGGTCCCATTTACAAATCAAAAAACAGACCTGTTAATCCTGTTCATGTAAGAGAGCCCCTCTTGTCCCTGTCTTGTTATTAACTGGGGTGCTACCAGCACATGCAGAATGAAGTCTGGGGTGCTGCTGACCACCCACAATGCACTGGGTGCCCTTCACTCACATTCTCTCTCTCTCTCTCTCTCTCTCTCTCTCTCTCTCTCTCTCTCTCTCTCACACACACACACACACACACACACACACACACACAAATTACCTAGACAAAAATGGTAATTGTGCTATGCTAAAGTCTAAATAGATCATTTCCTGACTTTTCCTCCTCAGAACTCAAGGGTCTGCTGCCTGTCATCCCAGAGCTGTCACCTCTCCTGAGCTGAGGGATGGAGGGCAAAGGGCAGGGTCTTTGCATGGGGAAGACATATGGCATAGTATAAGGGTCTTTGCAAGCAGACTTTCACCCACATGAGGGAAGCACCTAGAGTCACACCCAGCCCCCAGTTCCTATTTCAACCCTCTCAACGGTATAGTCAGAGTGAAGTCAGATCTTTCCTTTTTTTTTTTAAGTTTTTTTTTTAATTTTTAATTTATGTCTATGTGTTTGTGCGCCTATGTACCACATGCATGTGGTACCCACAGAGGCCAGAAGAGGGCATCAGATCCCTTGGACAGTGTGAGTTGCCGTGTGGGTGCTGGGAACCAAACCAAGGTCCTTTGCAAAAGCAGGAAGCACTCTTAACCATGGAGCCATCTCTCTTAGCTCCCATTACTACTGTTTAATCCTGTCAACTGTATTCAGTACTGTAAAGTGAAACTAAGTACTTCTGTTGAAAATACCATTAAGCCAAATAATGGCCAGTAGTGTTTAAGTCTTCTCACTAAGCAAACAGCCCAGGTTTTCCAAGATGGATTTGCCACTGTCACCCTACAGACATCCCTTCAATGTTTGTACTAATGCTGTGTTTATGTGGAGATTAATATGACCACCAGAATTCCACCCCCAAGATGGGGCAGTTTGGGGCCTGGGAGGCACCTCAGTGACAAGCCTGACAACCTGAGTTTGATCCCTGGAGCCCCACATGGTGGGAAGGACAGAACCAACTCTGAGGCTGTGCTCCGACCTCTGCACCACACACGTGTTCACGAAATAAATAAATGTAACAGAACTCGCAGGGCTTTGAGCAGAGTGTTGTAATCCACAACCGTCATCCCAGCACATAAGAGCCTGAAATAGAGCATATGCGTTAGGCTAGCCTGGGCTACACTGAAAGCCTATTTCTAAAAACACAAAGGAAGGAGAGGCGGTTTTCCCGTGCACGGGGGCCAGTCAGGAGTTTTCAAAGCCGCCACGCATAGTCCAGTCCCTACCTCCTTCACAGGGGCACCAGGGCTTCTCTGGCGAGGGAAGCAGAAACATGAAGTTCAGACCTACAAGTGTACACCACAGGCAGTTTTTAAAAAAAAAACGCTTTTCTTAGTGGGAGCCCCTGGCTGCAGGCCCAGCCTTAGCGGTGCAGTACTCCTCACCACCACTAGGGGACACTGTGAGCTAACCTAAGACTACACCACATCCTCCTCATTCACACTCAAGCTTTCAGAATTCCTTTACTTTACAGGGAAGGGCACACAGTCACACACACATCATCAGCCTGTCTTCTTCGGAGGCTTCCTAGCTCTCTCCATCAGGCAGCTGGGAACTAGGCTCAGCAGGCTTTCCTGTCGACCCATCCTCAGAGGGAGATCCCTCCCAGAGGCTGTCCATGCAGGGCAGCTGGTAGAGAATTTCCAATCTTCTCTGGCCACTGTCTCTTTACTGCAGTGTCCTCGAGCATGGGCCGCCCATTCACAGTCCATGCCTTCCTTCCCCGGCACCTAGCACCTGGCACCGCTAGGTGTCAATAAATACCTACTGAGAGGACAAATTGGAACAAGGACCTGTTCATTTAGCTGGGCACCTAGGAAAGCAGGCAAGGAAGGCACTGCATGTTTCTGACTGAGTCTCGGACACTTGGAAAGGGGCCCCTGCCTTCTGCATCCCATAGCTCCTGATGCTTTGAACAGTTAAGAGAGCAGAGCTGGCCAAAGCAGACATCATGATCCCATGGCTTATTTTTCACTTAGGTCCATTCATAATGTGTAAAGAAGGGTGAGAACAGACCTCACAAGGAATACAACAGAGAGATAAGGTACGTATGCCATACGAAGTTCCAGAACCATTCAGTACCACCTGGGGTGACAGCGGGCTCCTGAAGTTTCAAGCCTATGGATGGCACCCAGCAGAGCAGGGATGCCCGAGGACAAGGTCCTCAGTAATACAGGGCAGAGCCGCCAGAGCACCAACTTTCTGTCAGCCCCTGTGTTTCTGTTTCCAAGAACACAGTGTCAAATTCTCAAGAAAGAGAGGACTTCAAATCAGACCTCACATGTGGGGTCTGAAAAGTTAACTCCATCTGTCCAGCACAGGGGAGCAAGTTCTTACCACAATGACCTCGTAGCCAGCTGCAAGTCTAGAAGCATTTCACAGCTCTGTGACACATGAGACAGCTTTGGAAATGCACTAGGTTCCCTGTGACCTCAAACCACCACCAGTGCTGGAGATGGGGCCAGGGCCTAGAGCAAGCTAGGCAAGCACTCCACCACTGAACCACACTCCCTAAGCCCGGGGTTCTAACCACTGAACCACACTCCATAAGCCCAGGGTTCCAACCACTGAACCACACTCCATAAGTCCAGGGTTCTAACCAGGTTTTGAAATGGAACAGCAGCCCTAGTCACAGGGGCCGTAGAGGGAAGCAGAGGGGAGGGGAGCAGACTCAGTCTAGAAAGAGCAAAGAGGGTGCAGACATAGAAGACCAAACCCAAAAGGACAAACAGAATGTGCTCCTGCAGTGAGCTCAGGAGGAGGATGAAATGGCCATTGCAGGACACCTGGCCTGCTTTTCTCTATGAATGCACAGTGGCTTCCTGGCAGAAGAGCCCTAGACAGTCAGAAAGGATTGGGTTCACAGCCCACTCTGACACAGACTCAGCTGCTTGGTCTCTATCAAGTAACTGCACAGCTCTTGACTTCCTGGTGTGCAAAGAGCATGGCAGAAGCCCCACCCCTGTATTATGAAGGGATGTCTAGGGCCAAACCAGGAAATTCAAACCCAGGGTTCCCGCTGTCATTCTTCATGCACGATGGTTTCTTTGTGTTCTGGAAGAGATGCCAAGGCTGTTAGGGTAACAACCTCAAAGAACGTCAAACAGAACTAACCATAAAAAAAGAGCGGGAACAAAGGTCACTGCCCGTTTAAGTTTAACGGCTCTCTTAACACTAAGACTCACTTGGCCCTGCCCCCTTTAACACTCAGATAGATTGCTCAGAAAATTTTAAGATTATTGCTCTGGGGCTGGAGAGATGGCTCAGAGGTTAAGACCACTGATTGCTCTTCCAGAGGTCCTGAGTTCAATTCCCAGCAACCACATGGTGGCTCACAACCAACTATAACAAGATTTGATGCCCTCTTCTGGCATGCAGGCAGAACACTGTATACATAATAAATTGTTTAATAAATCTTTTTAAAAAACAAAAGGTTATTGCTCTGAAAAGCTACAAAATATTCAAAACTCACATGCACGACACATCTGTCACTTAAGTAGACTGCATTAAGGAGGGGTACACTTCCCCTGATGACTTCCCACAAAGGTTAATCACTTGGCCCAGCCTCTCCTCCTCTGCAGACTGAAGTATGGAACATCAGGTTCCCTTCCACCACCACCCTACCTGCACCTCTCTAAAACCCCAGAGTTCTGGGGGCTCCTCTTTCCCCTGAGCCCCTCACCCCCACCCACTCCCACATGAACACTGGTTCATAGAACACTGGTGCCTGCCACCTTCTGCTGAGTTACATTGTTTTCTTACTACAGGGGCACATTAGTTAGTGCTCCACCTTCCATGAGGCAAGACAGACAGAAAAAAAAAAAAAAAAAAAGACACTGGGCAAGAGATTATGGATCATAATGGACACAGAATGCTGCTTCTCATTTTCCTGGGAAGTTAGCTCTACAACAATAATTTAGTTAACCCCAAGGCCTGTGGACCCACTGAGTGAGTCATGGTTACCTGAGATGAGTGGCTGGTTGCACACAGGTCTGGATGAGGCCAACCTGGTGGACCAGGGACCATAACAGACTTCACTCACCCAAGTTTCAGGGAAGATCCTATTACTTGTGAATGGCTCCTCCACCATCCACTCTGTCTAAAATGGTTATACAAGGCTTCCAATTGCAAGGTACCTGTATACACAGCCCCATAGTGCCTACTGACCGAGAAAGCGATGACTTGCAAATTCACATTGCACCCAAATAAACGAATGCTCCCTCCCACTCACTCTTCCATCTTCTCAGTAAAGGAGGAGAAAAAACGCAGCCTGTGTGAGCAGGCTCAGGGGCATCCCCTCCCCAGAGCAGTAACCAAGCCACCAAATTTAGAACAGCTGCCAAAGTCCTGGGTAATAGTTTCTAGCTTGGCTTTGGAAACACCAAGGAAGAGGCTACCTCCCATTCCCCGCCCCCCCCCCCATCTCCTCCCAGGGAAAGCTGACTGAAACAGCAACCACTTCCCTCCAATCACTGAGCCAGGAGCTCCCTTCCACCACCCTCGGCAGATCACGGCAGCATTCCTGCGTTCGGTATCATGACTAATTAAGACAAAAATAAAAACAAAATCTAGCTACCAGTTTAATGCAGCAGGAAGGCCAGAGAATGAGAACACAGGAATTCATTCACTTTATTGGCTTGGCATGTGGCCCAGGACTCTTCATCAAAGAGAGAGCTCATGCCCTCAGATTCCCCCTCATAAATGCACATTTAGTTAATGTTGAACAAGAAAGTGAGCTTGAATAAGGTGACCAGTGTACACTTATGAAATGTGCAACAACCTGTTATGTACATGGAGATATCTTAAAGAGCCAAAAAGTTTTCAGGCAAACACCTAGCCTTTATTCTATTAGATAAACAGTAGTTGAGTCCCCACAGCAAGATCACAGCAGGCACACTTGACCTTGCCTGCATGCCTTGGTCACAAATTCACCCTGTACAGGATCGAGGTGCACATGACAATCTGAAATGTGCTAACCCCAATGTACAGACAAAATTTTTGTCTGTGTTTTCAAGTACTGTGTGCTGATTTCGGTGGCCCTGTGCATGGCAAACAAGACATCACAGAATTAGGACCCATGGACAGAGCGGCAGAGCCTCTGGAACTCTAGTTCCACAGAAAGATTTCCACTCGGCACTGCAAAGAGAAAAAAACCTCACTGGCCTAGCAGCTAATGGGGTCTGGACAGAAAGCCTTCAAAGCCCATGTTCTAGAAGGGCTTGTATCTGAGTACAAAACATAAGAGCTACAAACACACACACACACACACACACACACACACACACACACACACACACACACGCTAGAGGGCAGGGAAGGGGGAAAGCCCACTTTGCGCAGGGACTTGAGTGTAGATTTTCATAAAGTGACATCTGTCCAAGACCTTAACAGAACTGCAAAGCAGGGTCATCTATGAACAATCAGGCAGGTGCTGACTATTTAGACAAGCATTACTGAGAACCCAGGGCTGGTGGCAGACACACGGACAGCCTGGGCTACATACAGAAACCTCGTCTCAAGAAAAACCACACGAAGTTCCTGAAAATACAAAGATACCCCTGAAGGCCCCATGCTAGAGAAGGGAAGCACAGATCCCTTGAGGATGTGGGCTTGGACATGTCACCTCCGACTCTCTGGAAAACAAAGTTAACATCTGTCTGGCCATTCTCCTTCCATGCCACGGTGGCATCTAAAACAACCTACTGTAACTCTAATGGCTTTTATCTCACAGGGAGCAAGGTGGGGCTCCCAGATGTGCTGTCCGCCTCAGAGCACTCTCCAGAGTGCTGATGGCAGCAGACTCCCAAAGCCAGGCACCTGCCTTCCACCCGGTCCCATTCCTCTCAGAACACATCCCTCGGTGCCACTGAGTGTGCTGTCCTGCAAACAATGGCATCCCGGTTTTAAATTCTGAGTTCACCATGCAAGTTGCTGTATACAGCAGGGTCCTTCTGTGTAACTGCTATTTTGATTTATTTATTCATTTTTATTTTAAAAGAGGGAGTGTAGAGCTGGAGAGATGATTCAGCAGTTAAGAGCACTTGTTGCTCTTGCAGAAGACCTGGGTTTGGTTCCCAGCATCCACATGCTATCTCACAACTGTCTGTAACCCCAGTTCCAGGGGTTCTTATGCCTATTTCTGACCTCTGATGCCCCGCCTGCCCATGGTGCACAGACATGTGTTCATGTAAAACACCCATACACATACAATAAACATTTAAAGAAGAACTGGTGAGGAGAAGGTCAGGAAAAGCCTGGGCAGTTAACACAGCCGCTCTCAGTGCTGGTCCTCCTCAGAAACTTGGGTTGGAAAAGGGCTGTTGGCTGTTTAGCTCCATTTCCTCATTTGCGGTGAGGGTGTTTCCGTTTACATCCATGCTGCTGCAGTGACCATGGAGATGAGCTGCCCAGATGCTCCTTCAAGGAGTGGCTTGTCCCTGCTGCCGGCTCCTGCAGGGTCTGCTTGGAGACAAACAGCTAAAAGTGCTTATACTGCTTTTTTAATTTTTTTTTTTAGGTTTATTTATTTATTATGTATACAGAAGAGGGTGCCAGATCTCATTATAGATGGTCATGAGCCACCATGTGGTTGCTGGGAATTGAACTTAGTACCTCTGGAAGAGCAGTCAGTGCTCTTAACCTCTGAGCCATCTCTCCAGCCCAACTTTTTTAATTTTTTACTTATTATTATCATGCATGTATGTGCACACAATATATATGGCCATGGTTGCTATGGTGCACACATGGGGAGGTCAAAGGAAAACTGTGGAGTCAGTTCTCTCCTTCCACCTTTAAGTGATTTTTGGGGAAATCTAACCTGGTTGTCAGGATTGCACAGTGATCTTATTCCCTGAATCACCCCACCAGCCCTATACCTGTATTTCTTTACCTTAGTAATGACATCAAGTTAAACACACAGACTCAACAAAGGCAGTATTTACCTGGCTGTGGGGTCTTGGAGGTTTACTTGAAGATAAGTAATCATTATTTCCATCACATATCTAAGCAAACAGTCTTTAAAAGCTCCCTCACAGGAGGCTGAATAAATATCCAACAGATGAAAACACTTATCCACCTTGGGAGACTCAAAGCCACTAATTCCAGCTCCAGAAGATCCAGCGCCCTCTTCTGGCATATATGGGAGTGTGCACACACACAAGCACATGATATTCACACACACACATATGAATAAAAATAAACTTGAAAAAATTTTTTCAAAAGCTTCCTAATAAAGCCAGGTGTGGTGGCACCTGATTGTGAGCCCAACACAGGGGAAATGGAGGCAGAGGGATCAAGAGTTCAAGGCCATCCTTGGCTTCATGGTAATTCTGAGGCCAACTTGGGTTACATGAGACCCTGGCTCCAAGAGGAATCAAAAACAAAAGAAACTGAACCACCACAGAAATATTATGTGAAAATTCATGACAGTGTTCTTCAGTTGGTTTGTGGGTTTTCGGTCTTAAAATTTGTCATGATAGTCTCCATAGCCCAGGCTGGCCCTGAACTCCTGATCTTCCTCCCTCTACCTCCTCCCAAGTGCTGGGATTACAGGCCTGCATCATCACATGAGACCACTGCATTCTGTAGACTAGGAAATGCTCACCATCTGAACAGGACAAACCACAGCACATGAGTGCACACATTTAAACTTTTGGCTAGGGAGCCATTGAGATAGCTCTATGGGTTTAAAAAAAAAAAAAAAAGTGCCTGGCGTGCAAGCCAGATGGCAGAGTTTAATTCCAGACTCCTGTGGAAAGTGGCGTGCAGGAGCATGCACCCGCAATCCCAGCACTCCCGTGAAAGATGGGAATCGGAGACAGGAGAATCAGCCTGGAGCTCATGGGCCTGGATCCACTGCTAGGGAACAGAAGCCAGAGACCCTAATTCAGTAAGGGGGAGGCAAAGAAAGGACTTCTGGAAACTGTCCTATGACCTCTGCCAGTGCTGTGACGTGTGCCCTCACCCATCACATACACAAAAGAACTCTCATAAAGCAGAGCAGATCTTAACTCCAACAGTTTCATCACAGTTAAAAAACACACTTCTCTGCGTCCTCCTCACAGCTCAGCAGTCTCTCTGCCCCCCATCCTTCCACATGTTCTCTGCCAGAGCAACCAGAGACTTTTTTAAATGCATCTTAATCACCTTTTTTTTTTTTTTTAAATAAATGACATTTCTTACAAAACCAAATTCTAAGCATTGCTTGCCAAAAGTTAAAGAGATCTCCACATCCTCATCTTCTCTAAAAGCCCATGTGAACATCCCAACACAACTCACCCCTGCTCCACCCCAGCCCATGGCTCTGCTGACACCATCAGGCACTGTGCTGCCAGCCCACACCCAGGGGTGAGAAAGTGCTGAGCAGACAAAACACCAGCCAAGCAGCTAGAGGAAGACACTAAGCAGACAACCAGCTTCCATCCTTGTGCATAGGTGTCAATCACCATTAACTGTCAGAGATGTAAGTATCAGAATCCCAGATGCTGCTTGGGTTACGCCCATCTGCAGCAGCCTCTCTACAGCTGACTGTATGATGCTTGGATTCCAGAACGATTGGTACCATTCTCACATCCCCAAGAAATGATGGCTACACATGTACCCTCACCCTCAGAGAGGCACATTCCTTCCCAGGAATTTCCTCCCTTCTCCCTGACACTCAGGAATCAGAGGCAGCCTGACTATGTTAAACCTCCCCTCTTCCTCTGGGACCTCTAAGAAGGGATCATCACCTCCATCTAATGGGTGTGAAGTCTCCTCAGAGTCTCTATCACGTTGCTTTCTGTCTGTCTGCACATGGTGTCAATGATTCCTCTGATAAATGTCTTACCCAAAAGGACAACTGGCCTATTGTCCCAAATCCGAAACCTTGCAGGAAGATGGAAGACAACACAGTGTCTCTCCCTTCTGCAACAAGTTCCTGACCACTTACTATATTCCAGGATCTAGACAACACAGACTCAACAGTACAGGAAGCAGGAATCTCTACTCCCAGGGCTGTACATCCTAGTGTATGTAGGCAGCAGAGGATAAATAAAAAAATACAGTGGAAAAATATGATTAAGTCAGTGGTGGGGACAGTGTAAAACCAGGAAGGCCACTCTAAAAGGGTGTGTTTGAAGGGAACACATGAAAACCATCTGCACATAAATCCACAGGGATTTGTAAAGGCAGAACTTTCTGGGCCGTGAAAGAGTAACTGCAAAGGCCCTGAGGTCCCGAGGAAGATACTCATCTAAACAGCAGAGAAGCCAGCTTGGCTCAGAGGTCACCTAAGACCTTCAGGCTTTACCTCTGTGTGGGATGGACAGCTACAGGAAGTATTCTGAGCAGGAGCCACACAATCTGATTGACATTTCTAAAGGATCTGTGTTGAGACCTGAGTGAAAGGGCACAGGGTCAGAAGCCATGGGGACATCAGGGAAGCTGCTGCCATCATCCAGGCAAGAGCTGATTGTATGAGAACAAGGGTACCAGCCATCGGGGCAGTAAAAGGTGGCCAGGTCTGGGCTATGTGCAAAGGCAACCCCAGCAGATTTACCAGTTGGAAGTTTGTGCGACTGGATCTCTGTTAACAACAATAAAAAAATTTCAACTAATTTATTTTTACATATATGAGAGTGTCTGCCTGAATGTATGTATCTGCACCACATGTATACAGTGCTCAAAAGGCCAGAAGAGGGTGTCAGATCCTCTGAAACTGGAGTTACAGTCAGTTGTGAACGTTCACATGGGTGCTGGGAACTGAACCCAAGTCCTCTGCAAAAGCAGTATGTGCTCTTAACCACTGAGCCATCTCTCCAGCACCATCAGTTTACAAAACCTTTTTTTCCCTCTTTTTTTAAAATTAATTAATTTGACAATTCTCTTTCATTTTATATACCAACCACTGTTCCTCCTCCCTCCCCTTCTCCTCACCCCTACCTCCACCCCCATCCACTCCTCATAGGGGGTAAGGCCTTGGGTATTCTACATAGGCTGGCATACCAAGTTGGGGCAGGACCAAGCCCTTCCCGCTGCATCAGGGCTGAGTAAGGCATCACACCATAGGGAATGGGCTCTAAAAAGCCAGTTCATGTGGACCCACTGCCAGCTCTGGGACTCTGGACTGACAGCCGGGGAGCCTGCATGTGACATCACTAGGTCCTCTGAAAGAGGGTGACAGTTGTGTGGCTTGACCAGTCAACCAAACTTTTAAATACGTACTTGAGCATACTGCTACTCACACTGAAAAGAGGGTAGAAAAGTTGAAGCCTGTAAACTTCTGCTACACTATAGGTCACCTCAGAAACTACAAAAAGGATTGGGAATGTACCCAGTCAGTGATGGGATACCTGCCGTAGCTGGCTTTGAACTTGAAATCCTCTGGCCTTAGCCTCCCTAGTGTTGGGGTGATGGGCCTATTCCACCAGGCCCACGTCCCCAACCCACCTTTACTTCTTTCATTGAGCGGCTCTGGTGGTTCTAAGCAACAATCCCTACAAACAGGTGCACACACCAGTGCATCCCCTAGACAGACGCTCGGGACCCCACCGTACATTAAAATAGTATCCTGGATACAGGGACTCAGCATCCTGCATCTCCAACCCACTCAGACCTACTCTGCACCACTCACCTTCACCAACATCTCTTGCTACAGCCAGAGGTACATGGCTGGGGACAGAAGCCATAGCCAGTGCCCCTTTCTGTAGCAACGAAGGACAGGCGGAGTTTTCTGATACTCTCTCTCTCTGACTTGCATAACATTTTATCACATGTTTATCTTCAGAGTGCGTCATTTCAATCTGCTTGAAGGTAGAAAGTGACAGCGTGTGCTGCGACAAAATCCTGCATACCTCTTATCTGTTTATCTTCCCCATAAGGCTGTGCAATCAGGCAGCATCACTTTGATTGCCTTTATATAACTTCTGTGTGCTGCCAGCATACAGATGTAGCACACAATGAATTCTCATACAGAATTAGGATGTGGCTCAGTGGTAGAGCATCATGCCTGGCACACATGATGCCCCGGGTTTCAGCCCCAGTGCCACAGACAAATGCAACAGAACAGGAAATACCATGGGCGAATGTGAGACAACAGACGGAGACCCAGCGTGTATGCCAGATAAGGAACATTAACTCTAAAGCTCACCAGCAGTACCAATCTAGCATCTGATTCCAGAACAAACAAAGGTTCCCTGCAAATAATTATTCTGACCTGTGTTCTACTGGTACAGATTTTCTATCTTTTGGTTTTCATTTGTTCTTTGTTTTGGTGTTTTTTGGTGGTGGTGGGTGTTTTTGTTTGTTTGTTTGTTTTGTTTTGTTTTGTTTTTTTGAGACAGGGTCTCACTATGTAGTGATTGTCCTGGAACTCACTACATAAACTAAGCTAGCCTCAAACTCAAGAGAGATCCACCTGCCTCTCCCTTCCAAGTGCTGGGCTTAAAGGTGTGTGCTCGCCATGTCTGGCCTCAATTTCCTACCTTCAAGCTAAGAAACAACATATTTCTTCAAGATATAAGAAAGAGAGAAAGCAGTAAGAAAAGGAAAGGAGCCAGGTGGTGGTGGCGCACGCCTGTAATCCCAGCACTTGGGAGGCAGGTAGATCTCTGTGAGTTCGAGGCCAGCCTGGTCTACAAAGCGAGTTCCAGGACAGGCTCCAAAGCTACAGAGAAACCCTATCTTGAAGAACCAAAAAAAAGGGAAAGGAAAGGAAACAAAGAAATCAAACCACCAACTACCCCAGTGTAATTTTCAGATCACTAAGAAGGCAGAGACAGGAGAATCTCTGTGAGTTCAAGGCCTACATAGTGAATTCCAGGCCATCCAGGGCTACACAGTGAGCTCCTAAAAAAGAAATTTTTTTTGAGAGGGTGTGTGTGTGTGTGTGTGTGTGTGTGTGTGTGTGTGTGTGTGTTTTCTATACTGGTCTTACATTCCTGGGCTTGAATTCAGTATGCATGTGTGAAGGTCAGAGATCAACTTGCAGGAGTCAGTGTCTTCTTCATGTGAATCCAGGGATGATGCTCAAGTCCTCAGGCTTGGCAGCAGGCAACATTTACCTGCTGAGTCGTTTTGCTGGCCCAGTAAACCTCCCCCTTGCCCTGTCCTCCTGCCCCGCAGTAGATAGAAAGAGCAAACTCTAACCATAAAAAGTACAATAAACATATAATCCAACAACAGTCCTTCATCACCATCATCAAACACCCTTTGCTGTCCATGTGTGATCACACACACACACAGTCAACACAGTCAGTCTCTTTTAAACCAGCGTCCCCAAAAGCCCAGGAATGAAGAATTAATCCATCGGTGGCTCCTACATCACTAGGTGACAAGAATCTTTCTGCTTCATTAATAATCTTTCGGGACTGCCTCTGGGCACGTGGCTCACACGAACTGAGGCATCATGATAAGGTGCACAATACCCACCCCCTGTACACTTGTCAATACATGACTGTCTCCCTCCCCGAAAAAAAGAAAGTCTTTTCAACTCATCTTCCACAAAACCACTTTCTAAACCTCTGTGGCCAGCTCAGTACCAAAGCAAGCCGAAACACCCCTCACCCTGGGCTCCTGCTCAGCCACACTATGACTCATGCCTATGACCTCCTCCTTCCTGGGAACACCTCAAGGGCAGGACCACACATCCCTCACTCTGGCACCCAGTGCTTGGCATAAGCAGTTTGTGACTAGAGGGTTTCTAACTTGCAGCTCACAGATATTGCCTTTGGAAAAACATCTAATCTTCCTACCAAGTCTGACATTCTTCTTTTTCTTCCTTCCTTCCTTCCTTCCTTCCTTCCTTCCTTCCTTCCTTCCTTCCTCCCTCCCTCCCTCCCTCCCCCTCTCCCTCCCTCCCTCCCTCCCTCCCTCCCTCCCTCCCTCTCTCTCTCTCTCTCTCTCTCTCTCTCTCTCTCTCTCTTTCAAGATAGGGTTTCTCTGTGTAGCCCAGGCTGTCCTCAAACTCACAGAGATCCACCTGCCTCTCCCTCACAAGTGCTGGGATTAAAGGTGTGCACCACCACCCAGCAACATTCTTCTTTTAAGTGACAGAAAATACCCTCAGCAGGCATAATTACCATCCTAGAAAGTGTCTAATTACTTGGATATGTGTTATTCATAAGAAGGCAATATCTGGAAATTCAAATACTCTTTCAAAACAGAGCTTAAAACTGAGAGAGCTACTGTGGGTATGCACAGGAATGATATCAATGTGACATGTTTTTATTCTTGGGTGCTGATTCTAGAATATTCTTCCACCCGCATCAATTCTGATGTGACTGTGCAAAGTCAAACAGAATCATACTTCAGCAGGTAAATTTCCATGCTGTTTGTTCCTGCAGACCCAGGGCCCTGCACCTGCCAGCCAAGGTCCTACCATAGACTATCTGCCAGCCACAGACCCCACTGGCTTTCTCTCTCCAGTCTTCCCAACCTACTCCTCCCATATTTAAGAGAAAGAGACTTGTTATATTACCCAGTCTTAATTTCAAGTGATCCTCCAGCCTCAGCTTCCAAGTAGCCATGATAATGGGTGTAAGCCACGGTACCCAGGCAGTTTCTATACATTTAAAATAAGACACGTTTTGGCTCCCTCCAGTGTAACACAATATCTCCCAGTGTCTCCAGCTCCAAAGGAGGGTCTAACTCACTTGTGTTGCAGAGGCCCCTTCAGAAGTGATCTAACCAAGAACCCACCATGAAATATGTGAACATCCATACCCTGGACATGCCTTCAATCTGTGTTATATAGTACAAGTAATATCATTAATACCTCTATTAAACAGTAGTAAAAGTCACTTACTTTTTAAGACTAAAGTGATATAAATAAAACTTCTCTGTCAAGTTCCTATACCCTTTCCCCATATCCTTGGTGGAAATCACCTGCTGGCAGGAGAATGGAAAAGTGTGAATTTCAATGAAAGACATAAGTGGAACAGGCCCCAGACCTTAGCACAACTGACTCCATGACAGAAGTACCATTCAGGCCACACATGAAAACAAAGGCCTAATCCATCAAAATCCACAGTTCCAGGAAAGTCTCTAAATGTACTAACTTTGCTTTTTAAGCTTCTGTTCCGCTTCTGGCTAGCTGTTCTTGTTAACTGAAGTATGCCAACCCGGAACATGGTTTTGTGCTTAAAAGCTCACCCTGAGAAAGACTCAGGGCTACACTGAGATCCTGAGCACCCAGTGTACTCACCGGCCAGCTAATAAAGACTTGCAGTCTTCTCTGGTTAATACCCCACAACAGTAAGCAGGATCCATCCCAACCTGAGGAAGATTATGGTCTGGCCTCAAACGCAAATGAAGCTTATTGAGGCAGAGGCCCCAATGTGCCAAGCCTCTGTAAGAAAACACCAAAATACCACCTTGCAATGATAGCCAATTGAGAAAATCAAAAAGACCATTCTTAACCATGGTAAAGCTCTGAACTTCCAACGTTTTTCCAGCACACACTACTCACTTGCAGATCTTGTCAAAATAGGCACTCGTGGGACTCTGTGCCAAACAAGCCACCACCCAAGCCACCACCTAGAGCCCCAAATCATGGCAGAGGTGTCAAGAAAGGCCCCTGGGGGGCAGCACACAGCCCGAGGGGTCTCACTGAGGGTTCATAAGCTAAACTTTACTTTTGGTTTTGCTTTTTGTTTGTTTGTTTTGTTTTAAATTCAACTGGGTAAATTCCACCAAGTTAGACCCTGGCTCAAAGCCCAGGATCCCAGTCACGTGCTTCTCGAAAGCAGATTTTCAAAATGCCTGGAATTTTTTTTTCCCCAGAGAAGGACATCTGCCTAAAATTCTAGCCAAACCTCTTGATCCCAACAACCCAACGATCCCTCAGCCTATGAGCCTTCCTCTTACTTCGGTTCCTTTCCGGCTCTGCATTGTGTGGCTGTTGCTGGCTCTCCAGGTAGACAGAGCCCATTTACTTGTTTTAAAACACCAAATCCACACGTCTGTTCTGCCAGGATAGGTTTGTCAGTCAATCTGCTACTAATTATTATTATCTTTTTATTTATTTATTTTTTTACTAAGTATGGTTAATTCAAAGAAAATCAACAGAGGATCAGTGGCATAGAGGCTCTTGAATGAATCCCTCCAAACAGCACAATCCCAGGACCCTACAGGGAAGAAAGAGAAAATGAAATCCTCCTACGGGCAACTGTGTGGACACATGTGCCCATGTGTGCGCACATATGTGTACCCCACACACACATACACACACACACGTGCATGCACACTCCATGCCTATAGGCGTTACTAACAATATAAATTCCCACCCTTTACAAAGCTTCCCCTCCAGTGAGGGGCTTAGATCTTGCACACTGCGTGTCCTAATTGGGCTTCCGTTGCTGTGAAAAAGACCAAAGCCAAAAGCAACTTGGGGAGGAAACTTTATTTCAGCTTCCATGTCCTGATCACAGTCTACGGTGAAGGGAAGTCAGGGCAGGAACCTGGCAGCAGAAACAGAAGCAGGGACCATGGAGGATCCACTCAGCCTGCTTTCTTATACACCTCAGGATCACCTGCTCAGGGCTGCTGGCACCACCCACAGTAGGCTGGGCTCTCTCACATCAATAATCAAGAAACTGCCACACAGACTTGCATAAGGCCAGTCTTCTGGAGGTATCGTCTCAATTAAAATTTTCTTTTCCCAGCTAGGTCTAGGTTTCCGTAAAATGATAAAAACTAACAAGCACACTGTAACATCAGAAGTTAACAAATATTATAAAAAAAGAAGCACAGGCCACACAACCATGCAAACAGACCACCACTGCTGAACTGCAGTTTAAGTGGTCAGTGGAACAGTGTGCGCATTCCAGCATCTCGATGGAGCCATGTTCGAAGGCGGGCAGAGCAGATTCGTGAACAAGGCTGGGTCTGCAGCATCCCTGTTCTCTGCTACTTTAAACACCAAGTGAAAATGGCACACTGATGACACATTCCCCATATGGCTCTCAGAAAGCCAGCAGCTGGACTTCTGGATTCTGGGAACCTCTGAGAAACCTGGTCAGCCCAGGAGGTAAGGCCCATGTGGTATTGTGTTCCCCCAAAATATTGTGTGTTCCCCAAAATAAACTTATCTGGGGTCCGAGAACAGACAGCCACCAGAACAGAGCCAAAAATGGTGGCTAGAAAATGGGTCAGAGCAAGCCATAGCAGAAGTTGGGCGGTGATGGTGCACGCCTTTAATCCCAGCACTTGGGAGGCAGAGCCAGGTGGATCTCTGTGAGTTCGAGGCCATTTTTGAAACAGCTAGGCTTGGTGACCCACGACTTTAATCCCAGAAATCCAGCCTTTAATCCCAAGGAGTGATAGCAGAAAGCAGAAAGGTATATAAGGCCTGAGGACCAGGAACTAAGTTAGTTAAGCATTTGGCTGGTTTAGCATTCAGGCTTTGGAGCAGCACAGTTCAGCTGAGATTCATGTGGAGGAGGACTCAGAAGCTTCCAGCCTGAGGAAACAGGATCACCTGAGGAACTAGCAAGGTGAGATAGCTGTGGCTTGTTCTGCTCCTCTGATCTTCCAGCATTCACCCCAATACCTGGCCTCGAGTTTGTTTTTATTAACAAGAACCTTTAAGAATCATACTACGGGCCCAGATCCTGAGGCTGAGGGTTCCACCCCAGATGTCCCTCAGGGATCTCTCTACACTAGAACTCAATCATGCATTCCCTGAGAAAATAACTAAGTATTTGAGCAAAGTTCAAATGCGGAAGATTTCAAATCAAAGAAAACAACCCAAGTCAGCCACGGTGGCGCACACCTTTAACCCCAACACACAGGAGGCAGAGGCAGGCTGGTCTCTGAGTTCTTGGCCAACGTAGTCTACAAAGTAAGTTCCGGGACAGCCAAGGCTACTCAAAGAAACCCTGTCTTGAAAAATCAAAAAAAAAAAAGGTTAAAGAAAGCAACCCAAGTGCGTGGGGCTTTTAATTCTCTTCAGTCTGAGTAATACAAGTCTATTAACTAAGTAATCTTGAAATCTGTCCTTTTTGGGTGGGGTGAAGGAGGCAGAACATGTGCTTAACATGTATGAGGCCCTGGGTCTGACACCCAGCAACACACACACACACACACACACCTGAAAAAATAAGTGAACTAATATATATATATATATATACACACACTCCCTCAGAGTAAAATACCATCCATTAAATCAAATATGATACTCTAAATAACCATAAGAAAGAAAATGACGAATTAGAAAATAAAGTTGAGGCTGGAAGTTTAAGTTTATGCAAGAGTGAAACCTGTCTGGGGTTTGAGGTTCAAGGTTACAGCTGGATAGAAGAGTGACCCCTGGTATCCTACACATCACACCGTAACTACAGTGAACAACAGTCATCCTTTAAAATAACTAACAGAAAGAGCAAGCTCCAGGGTCACCTGGCTGCCAGTTCATCTCTGGGAAGTGTAGTCATGGCCTCAGCAGGATGCTAAGAGGAAGCTTGAGTCAGAACAAAAACAAGGTAACAAGACAGAGGTCTCAACAGGAACCACGAGAAAGACAGGGGCACTGAGTCGGTGTCCAATGGGACCGAAATCTTCTGGGCACCTGAGATCATCTCTAAATGGTTGATAATACAATCAGTAGAAACTGCAGCAATCATTTCTTACTGTAGTCTTTGCAAATAAGACTGTTCAGCAGAGACACAATTTTTTTGTTTTTGTATTTGCTTTTAAAATAGTACTTTTTATTCTTTGAAAACACATCTTTTTTAATTGTTCACTTTTAAAATTAGATTTATTTGTCTTATGTGTGTGTGTTTGCCTGCATGTATGTATGTGCACCCTGTGCATGCTCGGTACCCTCCAGTGGTCAGAAGAGGGCACCTGATCTCCTGGAACTGGGGTTACAGATGGTTATAAACCACCAAATGAGTGCTGGGAATTGAACTTGGGTCCTCAGCAAGAGTAACAAGTGCTCTCAACTGTGGAACCATCTCTCCAGCTTGAAATTTTCTTAAATGTATACAATGAGTATTGGTCATATCCAATCCATCACGCCCTTCCTCTAGCCCCCACCCACCCAGTGCCCCCATCCCATCTCCCTCCCAACTTCCTGTTCACTCTTTCCTATTATTGTACTAATGGACTGAGTGTGCAGCTGTCCATTGGACACAACTACCAATTTCAAAGTACCCACTATGAAGGGCCCAGAAATGAAGACAAGCAATACTTATTTCCTGATTTTAAAGATTTGTGGGTCCTTCACACACACACACACAAATTAACAAAGGAAGGATAAAGGAAAAAGAAAAGGTGGTAAGGAAAGGGGAAAGAATGGGGAGTACAGGAAGTGGAGAGGGAATAAAGGGCTTCTCTAGGGGCTGGGGCATCTCTCAGTGGAGAGCAACTGCATTGCATGCAGAGGACCTGGGTTCCACCCCCAAAAAGGCAGGAGTCTGGGGATGCAGGCCTCACAATTTACAAAATGGCTTTGGACATTCTACCTCAGTGGCATCAAGTGACAGGCCTCACTCGTCACTAAGTCAGCACACCCTTCAAATCATGTCTTCCGGTTTCATCACAACGCAATGGACCACACTGCCTACCGCCTCTCGGCTGGGCTGTACCTGCTGGGTTCAGAGCATCTCCAGGTACCATGGGGCTCAGATGACTCTGCGGGCTTGCGGTTTCACTCAAGTTCTTCGCTTTCACTGCCTTTACGTCCTGGAGACTGAATTCGGGATCTCAGACGAGCCAGGTAACATGCTATGTTAGGGACTTACACCTCAATTTGTAACAAGTAAAATGGTCCACAGGAAGCTATAAATGTGTAATATATAAGTTATCTGCTCCATAAACCTTTACAGAAGCTCATGGGAACAAGGGCCTGAATCCCAACAATGGGAAAGAAAGGAGGGGATCTGAGTGTCTGTTCAAGGCCAGCCTGGGCCACAAGCAAGCCAGTCCAAAAATTAAGACAAACAATGCCTGTCCTTATGAAAATGAATCTGGCTGACATCTGACACCTGTTCTGCCAGAATAGTCAATTGGAACTATTTTTAGATCTCTTAAAAGATGAGGCAATAAACGTCATTTGGTTAATCATTTTCAATCAAAGCAAATGCATGGCATCAACTACACTGGGTGGAGCTGAAACACCTATTCAAAGTCTAATTGGTACTAATAGTTTAATGTGTAAACTGCTCTGATTCTCTGTATTTTCCATGCATTTCACTCCCACACCACACTGAGTATATACTTTCCCACTGGGCATGGTGGCACGCGCCTTTAATCCCAACACTGGGGAGGAAGAAGCAGGTGGATCTCTGTGAGTTCTAGGCCAGCCTGGTCTACAGAGTGAGTCCCAGTCCAGCCACAGCTAGATAAAGAGACCATGTCTCAAAAATAAACAAGACAAAATTACTTTCCCACACACATACTGGCAGAGCTGAGTGGACTCAATAGGCTTAAAAAGAAAAACCGGTGATGGAGGAGACAGTCTGAAGGGCAGGCCAAGGAAACAGAACCAGTGGATTGATGACCTAGGACTCACTACATAGCCAGGCCTGCCTCAAACTCACACAGGTCCTGCTTCCATCTCCCCAGGTCTGGGACTGCTTTGGGTTCCTCTTCACCTGTTCTCTCAGCTATACTTCTCCTGTGGCTCTAAAACCCACAGACAATGAATCCGAACAACTCAAAACTCCTATAGGTTTATACAACAAAAACTCCTTGACAACACCCACAGGCCATTCACCTGAGCTAACAACCAAAGAACAAAAGAGCAAGGCACAGAAGTTTAACATTTTATCTAGTGAGTCACAAACCCCCCCCCCCCAAAAAGAAAACTGGTCTAATATCCACCACAGGGGACACTAATATAAGTACATGACCTCGGTGACACAGTAAATTGGTACAAACCTAGAAAGATATAAAAATGGCAGGTAATAAAAATCTTGGAGGAACTGGAGCAGCGGCAATTCAACAGCTGCTCAGAGCGTGTACCACTCTTGCAGAGAGGATCAGAGTTCAATTTCCAGCCCCGGTAGCAGAGGCTCACCTGTAACTCTCTCTGCAGGGGATCCAGGCCGCCTGGCCTACACACACACACACACACACACACACACACACACACACACACACCAAAAAGAAACAGTTCAAAGTACTGATGAGTATTGTCATGAGTATTATGCAGCTCCATCGGCAGAATGCCTGCCTGGCATGCTGGACTGGATCTCCAGTGTTGCATTAAACCAGGTGTAGAAGCTGGAGAGATGGCTCGTTGGTTAAGAGCCCTGGTTTCGGGGTTGGGGATTTAACTCAGTGGCAGAGCACTTGCCTAGCAAAGTGCAAGGCCCTGGGTTCGGTCCTCAGCTCTGGAAAAAAAAAAGGGGGAGGGGGGAGCCCTGGTTGCAACCCGGCGGTGGTGGCGCGCCTTTAATCCCAGCACTCGGGAGGCAGAGGCAGGTGGATCTCTGTGAGTTCGAGGCCAGCCTGGTCTACAGAGCTAGTCCAGGACAGGCTCCAAAGCTACAGAGAAACCCCTGTCTTGAAAAAAAAAGAGCCCTGGTTGCTCTTGCAGAGGACCCAGGTTCAGTTTCCAGCACTCACATGAGTGCTCAAAACCATGGGTAAATCAAAGGTTTAAAGTGCAGACACCCGCATGCCTGTGGTACAGAGACACACACGCAGGCAAAACACCCATACAGATAAAAAATAAATAAATTTTAAACAACAGAACCAAACTAGGTGTGTTTACATCCAGGGTAGTTGGAAATTCAAGGTCATCCTTGGCTACATAGTGACTTCAAGGCCAGCATGGGCCACTAGAGATCTTTTCTCAATAATAACAGGGTTCTCCTCCCTTGGAGCCCCTCCCATTCTCAGAAGTTCTTGCTTAAATCTACATTTGTGCCACACAAATAATAATTAATAATATTCTTTTACTTGAGAATTTTGTTTCTGAAATTATGAAACAACTAAACAGAACAAAGTCACTAACTGTAAGCAACTTATTTAACAAAAGGAGATTAGTAAGCTACGATGCTAAATGAAGTTCATGAAATAAGTAATGTGGTCATTTCATGTTAATCCATTAATTTTTAAAAATATACGGGAAAGAGGACGTCTAATCTTACTCTTCATATAATTACAGATTTTCTGCTTTTTTGGCAGAATCAGTGTCATCCCACAAGAAGATTGTTTTAGGGTCTTCTTTGATTTGCTTTGTTATTTTTTATTCTTATTTATTTATTTATTTATTTATTTATTTATTTATTTATTGTCTGTTTGTTTCTTGAGACAAAGTCTCTCTGTGTAGCCCTAGCTGGTCTAGAGCTAGCTATGTACTAGGTAGGCTAGGCTTAAACTCACAGAGACCCACCTGCCTCGGTCTCCGTAGTGCTGGGATTAAAACTGTGCACCACACAGTTTTACAACTTAATTGAGCAGCTGAAGAATGAATGGGTATCAGGAGTTTACTGCTCAAGAATAGGGCTTTTCGTGGCTTTCATTCATCCAGGAAAAACTATGACTCAGATCTCAATTCTTCAGAACATCCTATTTTTCACTCTGAAGGAGAAAAAAAATGACTAGGAAGGAAAGATAATGTTTTAATACATAATTTTAATATGTTCATTTTAGTACCCTGCAGTCCCAGGAACCAGTGTTGAGGTTTTTAATAAAGGGATCTCTGAAGTTCAAGGACAGCCTGGTCTACATAAAAAGTTCCAGGCCAGTCAAGGGCTCATAGTAAGACCCTATCTCAAAGGAAAAAAGTTGGGGGGACAGAGATGGTCAAAGGCTAGATTTGTTTTAGGTGTAAGCAAGAGGAACAGGAGCTGGGCACAGCAGACTGGACTGCTAGTCAAGCGTGCACAAGGCCCTGCGTTTTAACTCCCAAGCCACACAACATAAAGAACTCAGCTTTAACCCCCTCTCCCTAGGAGCTGTTTCAAGTGACAATTTTGTTTTTAATTGTGTTTTGTCCATCTTAACTCACCTGCTTCCCCTCTGCCAGGAAAGCAGCCCCCTTCCTAATTTTCCAGCACTGTTTGATGCTGATGTTGTCGGATGTGTTTTTAATAAATATCCCTTTTTTTTGTTATTCTAAAGGACTTCTGACAAAGGCATACCTATGGATTCAGAATGAAGTTTGTCTTCTAGAATTCCCAAGGAAATAGTCCTTTCTAATTCCAATTGTTTTATTCAAGAGATAAGCAGGCTCCTCTCTCCAGAACTACAAAGCTTTTCCTCTAGATGCTCCAGGTTACAGCTTTCCTGCTCAGTGGAATTTATTCTAAAGGTCAGTACAGGCTGGGTGCAGTGCTGTGTACCTGCAAGGTCAGCAGCCGGCAAATCAGCCAAAAAACAAATGTCAACGACAGAGTCTAGCCTGGCTGTACAGCCTGCCAGGAGGCAGGGGGCACTGAAGGCCAGCCTGGGCTACATCTCAAAACTAGACTCAAAAACTGGGCTACAAGGATTGGAGAGAAGGCTCAAGGACCCAAATTCAGTTCTCAACACCCATGTCAAGTGGTTCACGATGACTTACAACTCCAGCTCCAGGGGCTCTAACGCCCACTTCTGGCCTCGGTGAGCATTACACTCAAGTACACAACACACACACACACACACACACACACACACACACACACACCAAGAAATTTATCTTGCATTCAACTCATTTCTAAAAAAAATGGACTACAGTCTAATTAGCGAGATAAGTTCTCTGAAACAGACATGTAAGCAACATTTTAACAAAGTAAGGAAGAAACACTCTGCATAAGGCTTGATGAGAAAAGCAGAGCGAAAGGAGCATGAGCCCTTTATCCAATTGTAAAGGCAAAGATTTATCCATTTCATTTACAAGGAATCGAGAGTTAGATTCAATAAAACACAGCCACCGCAGTAAATCTAAACTCAAGCAGGGGCGCTGGTTTGATTGTTCACGCTTGATTCAATTCCTCTGAGAGTGTGAACGCTAACCTAATATTGCTACATATTACACCTACATCAAATGCTCAGGTAACAAGAATTCTGTAAGCCCGTGACATTCATCTCTAAAACAGCGAAAAATGGGAAGGGATGCAGCTTTATTTAGCCTTTTAGCAAAAGAAAAACCTGAAAGGAGAGGAAAGATATGCACACAGCCAAATTAAAGTCTAGTGACCACCTGAAATCTGTGCACTCAAGGAGATGAGCTGGGGCCAGCTTGAACTACACAGGGAGAAAGAACTTACTTTTAAAAATGTAGTCATGCATGAAATTCTCAAAAAAAAACAAAAAAAAAAAAAAAAACCTCTGAAGCATGGGTAAAGGTATTTACTGCCAAGCCTGACAACCTGAGTTCAATCCCCAGAACCCACATGGTGGAAGGAGAGAGCGCACCCTGCAAACTGTCCTCACCTCCACACTAATACCATGGCACACATGCACCCATACACATTTACAGACACACACAGACACAAACACACAAATGTTAAAGTTTTTTAATGAACTTCCTTCCGCATGACAAAGCTGTGAGAGGGATCAAGGTATGGATCACTTTCCTTCTGTGCTTAAAGATCTGCTACGGATTCTAAGAGTAATCCATTTCATTACAAGGTAGGACAGCCTGTGGACCACCTGAGAGCCGGAGAAGCAGAAGAGCTGAGCCTTTGGAGTCTGACTAAAGAGGCCCAGAAGAAAAGTCCACTCTGACCAACTGTTTACAGGTCAAAATCCCAGACAGTCAAATGCCAGTCAGAGCCAAGTCCTGCCAACCATGAAGGAAAGTGACATCTAGCACTTATCACTGTGGCCAGGATGACACTTGACACCAAAATAATATGACACTGTGACTGTGCTTTGGATCAATAAATGTCTCCCAAAGGAACAACAACAGCAACAACAAAAGATCTGCTACCGAATGAGCCCGGCAGACATCTTTAATCCCAGCACTCAGGAGGCAGAGGCAGGTAGATGTCTAAATCTGGCCTGTCTGGTCCACAGAGTGAGTTCCAGGACAGCCAGGGCTGTTACACAGAGAAACCCTGGCTCAAAAAAAAAAAAAAAAAAAAAAAAAAAAAAAGAATCAGCTGCTGTCACTCACACCTGGAGTGGGAGGGTACCGTAAGGCTGGATATGGTGCACTTGCTTTTAGTCTCAGCAGAGGCAGGTGAGTCTGGGAGTTCAAGGTCAGCCTGGTCAACATAAAGCTTTCCAAGCCATCCAGGACTACATAGTGACACCTGTCTCAAAAAAAGAGGGAGCTGCAAAGAGAAACCCACTAGGACTGAGGGCACAGCTCAGAGGTGGTACACCTGAGTCACAGGTGAAGTCCTAGGTTGATCCCAGTACTTCAAAATGGGGGAAAAAAAACTATCGTTATCTTCTGTCACTAGACCAGAAGTCATTTATAAAGTCCAATCTGGCTAAAGAACTCACTAAATTCTAAAACTTGTGAAATTAGCATAAACTTTTCATGAAAACAGTTGCATAAAAGCTGTTTTTTCCACAACAATTACAAAATTTGACAATGCTAGCCCCACAACCCATGGAAAAGCAATTGACTGGAGCTGGTGTTGCTGGCAAATGAAATAAATAAAATCAATAAAAAACAAACAGTTTCTACAAAGGGAAAGGAAATTAAGCCCCAGGCACTGGCTGTAACTGAGACACAGGCAGAAGGCTCTCTTTTTTTTGTTGTTGTTTTGTTTTTGTTTTTGTTTTTCAAGACAGAGTTTCTCTGTGTAGCTTTGCGCCTTTCCTGGATCTCGCTCTGTAGATCAACCAGGCTGGCCTCGAACTCACAAAGATCCGCCTGCCTCTGCCTCCCAAGTGCTGGGATTAAAGGCATGCACCACTACCACATGCAGAAGGCTCTTGAACTAGCCCTGCTGGATTGCAGCTGAGGAGGGCCACCTTGCTATAAGAACACCAGCCTGCCCCATGGTGATTTAAAAGCCAAGATGGTCTTGGGAACACTGTGCTCACCAGACTGCACATAAAAAGCACTTCCAGTAAGAGTACTGCAGGGGGACACTGACAAGCCAGGGCTGGTGGAGAAGACACATCAAAGACAGCAGAGTGTGTGTGCCAGAGATGCTTCATCAGATCTGATTAAGGCAGAGGATCCTCACAGCACAGGGAAGGGCCGGAAGGAAAGCAGCCAACAAACAGAAAAAAATCCTTCCCGTGAGATAGGGGGGGTGGGGGGGTGGAGAGATGGCTCGTGGTTAGGAACACTGGCTGCTCTTCCAGAGGTCCCAGGTTCAGTTTGCAGCACCCACATGATGGCTCACAGCCATTTGCATCCCAGCCCCAGGTGATCCTTCTGGCCTCCGTGGGCACCAGTATGCACATGGTGCCCACACACCTGGTGCCCACACATACATGCAGGCAAAACACTCATACACATAACATAAAATAAGGAAGTGCATAAAAAAAAAATCAAGTCCTTCTTCCATAGATTCTTGGCTCTGATATTTTAATTTGAATTGCAAATGACATGAAAATAGACTGTAACATTTTTTTGTGTGTGTAGTAAAGAAAAACATGGGTTTCCAAAAGGTTGAGAAATATTCATCTAAGGGAAACATAACCTGGCCTCAAGTGTCTGAAAAGCTATTCAATGCCATTTTCTACATCCATTATGCTAATTAACAAGCCACTTTATTTTTCCAGAGCACAGATCCATTTCTAACACTCGTTATGCTAATCTGATCTGATATGAAACTATAAAAACAGCAGATTTTAAATAGCTGCCTCTGGAGGAAAGCCCTTCTGATTAAATGCCTAGCCTGGGATGCAAATCTGATTAGGGTAACTGCCCACACACGGAAAGGAGCTTGAAGCAAGCTCAGAGCACAACCTCATCCCCTGTGTTTACATTAAGAAGCAAAAGGAAGCTTGGTGGTAGAGGGTGTCCAGTGATGGGAGCGTGTGCCTTTCATGCTCCAGGCACCACCAAAAATAAAAGAGACCAAGCAGGGTGGAGGAGACACACTCCTTTAATCCCAGCACTCAACATGATCTCTCCCTAACATGCAGTTCTTGGAGAGCAGCTATTAGCTGGGTGTGCTAATTCCCAGTACTTTGGAGGCAGAGGCAGCTGAGTTCGAGGACACCTTGGTCTACAAAGTGGAGTTCTGGGACAGCTAGGACTGTCTCAAAAGAGAAAAAAGAAAGGAAAGAAAGAAAGGAAGGAAGGAAGAAAAGAGAGAGAAAGAAAGAAAGAAAGAAAGAAAGAAAGAAAGAAAGAAAGAAAGAAAGAAAGAAAAAGAAAGCAAGCAAGCAAGAAAGCAAGCAAGAAAGAAAGAAAGGAAGAAAGGAAGAAAGAAAGAAAGAGATGTAAACAAACAATTTAAAAAAAATAAAGGAGACCAAGAAAGAGCTCCTCTGCACCCTGTGACACTCAATGCTGAAGAGCTCTGCAGTACTCACTAGTGGTTAACCTCATCTATCAGTTGTTCTGTTTGAGACCAGCCTCACACTTGGCTATGTAGCCCAGGATGACCTTCAGCTCCTGATCCTCCTGCCTCTGCCTCTGCCTCTCAAGTACTGGGGATTAACACACCCAACTAACAGCTGCTCCTCAGGGACTGCACGTTAGGGAGAGATCATGTTGAGTTTTGCAAGCTGCATCCATGTTTCTTTTTCATTTGTTTTAATCTTCAATTAGGCATCTAGCTTCTACAAGCTTCACTTTCCGGTATTTCTAAGATAGCCTGTTTGCATGTTCTTGCTGTAACAATCAAAAGAAAATGCTTTCTGAACTACAGTGTGCTATCAACTACAACGGGATGGGGGTGGGGCTCAGAAACTACATTTCAACTACAATGATCATTGAGTCGGTTTCACTGCTGCCAAATAAACCACTTCCTCAGAGAGAAGCCATGCCAGTGGCTATTTTATTGCCAATAAATGTTTAAGTGTCTGACATGTGCACCAAATGGTGCATGCTTATGCTTGGGAACACGCAGAGGGAACCAGCCCTTGGCAGGCAGAGGTTCTGATCCACAGACTCTAGGGATCCAAGTCTTTTGTTAGAAGGAGATCTTACAACAAACTATTTGGAAATCTTGCTTTTCTGAAGTTAATGAAACCGGGAATCTGTAAACTACAGAGACAGACAGTGACCGATTTCCAGATAGGGGCTTCCTGATTGATTGTCCCCCTTATTTTACGGTCCACTTCTGCTGGGACAACTGCCCCAGCTACTTGCATTTCCACAGCCCATATGCTGGTAATCCTCCTCACACATAAGAGGAAGAAGTTTATCTCAAAGCAGAGAGATGCCATCAAGGTTGCTCCCACTGCGGGTCATCACGCTGGGCCTTAACAGAACCGTACAATGCAGTCAGAGTGTGGGGCTCTCTCCAGACCCACACAAGGGCACGAGGTCAAGCATGACACGAAGGCACGTGCTAGGTGCCATCTTCACACTGTCCAAAAGCCACAACATTAGGTGTTGAGGAAAGGCAAGACAAGGAGGGGAAGCACAGCGGGGAGGAGCAAACATCAGCGGGGCACAGGCTGGTTTGATGGGGGGCCAAAACAAGCCGTCACAATCTCTCACGCGAGAAAATGATGTGAGCGCATTCTCACTGGGACAGAATCTGTTATGTTTTCCTGTGTACTTGCTTGTTTGTTTGTTTGAGACAGGGTCTTACTATGTAACCCTGGCTATCCTGGAATTCACTCTGTAGACCAGGCTAGCCTCAAACTCAGAGAGATCCACCTGCCTCTGCCTCCCAAGTGCTGGGATTAAAGGTGTGTTCCATCACATTCAGCCTCTGCTTCTTTAATTTTTAGGCAAAATAAACATCAACCTGGAGAGATGAAAACATTCCACACAGCCGGGTGCCAATCTCTTTCTTACAAATGAAAGCTTGGACTCCTCAGAATTACTTATTAGGAAGGGCTATGGTCACTTACGCTTCATTCGTTAGTCACCTTTCAAGGGCCTTTGCCAAAGAAGGAGCCAGCAGAGCAGGTATGGAACAGGTGCACAATGCTGTGCCGCCCTCCCATGCTGTTCTTCACATGGACCCTCCCCACAAACCCCTAAACTAAAGCTTTTCCCCAAGGGCTAATGAGATGGCTAATCATGAACAGCACTTGCTGCTCTTCCAGAGGACTAGAGGTCAGTTCCCAGGACTCCCATCAAGCAATTCACAATTGCCTGTAACTCCAGCTCCACGGGATCTGACACCTTCTTCGGTCCTCTGTGGACACCTGCATCCACTCGGCATTTACTCACACAGCATACACATATGCAGATACATAAAAATAGTAAAAACAAATCTTAAAAATAAATAAATCCATATTTTTAAAACACTTGACTTAGTTACACAGAATGGTACACACTGGCCACTTGAGAGGCTGAGGCAGGAAGATCACTTGAGGCCAGAAGTTTAAGGCCAGCCTAGACACCATCTCAATAACTACCAAAAAAGATCTTTGTTTTTAAAGTGGAGATGGGTATATTGAAATATTTTAGTACATGCTTAAGCATAAGAGTTAAGTGAGAGATATACTCAGAGAAAAAGATGTACCCCAGAACACAAGTACAGACTTCTCAGAAAAGGGTTACTCAAAAGATTTCAACCAAAGCATACAAACCAGCTATAAAAACTCATACTCTAGAATAGACAAGAAAAACATATCAAAAATGTTTTTGTAAACATCATAATAAGATGAGGTATGATATAAAAGACAACTAAGCAGGTGGCCTCCAGTTGGTGGCACTGTTTGGGGAGGTTGAGGAGGTGTGGCCTTGCTGGAGGAAACCCGTCACTGGGAGTGGACTCTGCCTTTAGTCTTGCCTATTTCAAGTTAACACACTCTACTTCTTAACTGTGGTTCAACATGTGAGCTCTCAGGTTCCTATTCCTGCTGCCATGGCCTGCAACCTGTTGCCAGGCTGTACCCACCATTATGGACTCTAACCCACTGGCAACATAAGCCCAAATAAATTCTTTCTTCCAGGCTGTACCCACCATTATGGTCTCTAACCCACTGGCAACATAAGCCCAAATAAATTCTTTCTTCTATAAGTTACCTTGGTCACGGTGTCTTATCATAGCAATAGGGAAGTAACTAATACAGTGGGAAAAGACACTTGCCACCAAGCCTGACGAATCTGGCTCAATCCTCAGGATCCATAGGGTAGAAGAGGAAAATGACACCACAAAGTCATCCTCTGACCTCCACTGGTGAGCCACGGCACACCCATACCCACACACATACAAACATCCACGCAGGCAAATATAAAGACTCAAAGATATTATTAGTCAATACGCCAGGTATCTGGTCCCTATTTTGATCACCTTTTTTTTTGGGGGGGGGGGGGTTGTGCTTTTATTAAACTACTAAATGAGTAAAAGTTGAAAAAAGTTGCGGACACCAACCTCAGCATGAACAACCCCCAAAAGGAGAGTTTCTCCCAGACAAAGAGGACAAGGATGGCAGCATCAAGTTGTGTGTTCACTGGGCATGTTCCAGCTGGGCCCTGGTGGCTCATGGAACTGACCAAAGTCTCATGAGAGGTAGAATGATTATTTTGGGTAAATTTATTCCTTCTAGGATAGATACCCAGATAAGCTTGTGTTACCACAAAACCTCCCTTTCTCCACTTGCTTTGACTGGTGTCCTCAGATAGTGCCTTTCTTCTCTGCTGGATGACCTCATAGAACCCTAAGGCTATCAGCTACCACGAGGCCTTCCACTGGCTCCCAAATGCTAGAACAATCAAACCCTCCAACCCCCCCCTCCCCAGTTTTTCTTTCTCCAGGAGCTGAAGAAAAGTGGAGAGACTCATTTGGGTCACTGAGATGTACTGAGAAGCTGATCTCAAGAAACAGTTCTGTGTTCGTCATGAGACACCCAAATCAGATTATACACACACACAGGCTTTTTAAAAGTGTTGGGGAGAATGTTAACCACCTCTAAAGTGTAAGAGTAATTTATAACAAAAGCCAAAATAGAATTAATCTAGGGCAGAGTAAGCTGAGTCGGGCTGGGCGGGTCCAGATAAGTCTAAGAAATCTAGTGAGAAATGTTGGCGTCAGGGTCAACTGTGTCTCTGTGAACTCTCACGCACTCACATAAGATACACCACTACTGTAGTGGATGGACACAGAAAACGCAATGCCTGTTAGTTTTAAATGTGATGCTTGTTATGACGCGAGGAAGGTCATGAGGGATGACAAAACCTAGTATCAGAGCTTTATTAAGAGGAGGCGAGGGGAGAGAAGAGAGTGACCAGACCTGGGGGTGGGGGTGGGGGGGCAGAAGAGAAGGGAGGAGTCTGTGACCAGCTTTTTAAGGATTTCCCTACACATGTGCCTGTGGGCTTACAGAGCTACACCACACATGCGCAGATTGTATGATCACGCAGCAATAAGACTTACGTAGCTATTGAACTGCCCATGTGCGGTCATGCAGCTGGAGGAGTGGCAGAATCCTAACAATGCCTATGTCTCGAATCCTTTGAACCTGATTCTGGCAGACAGAATAGGACCAGAAGGAAATCCTCTCAAGATGTTGCCAGGGGCTGAGTGCAACTTAGCAGCGGTGTGCATGCCTCCCATGTGAGGCTCCCTGGGTCATCCCTAAGGCCACATACAAAAAGAAGTGTCTACATGTTAGAGCAACTACAGACATCTTTGCACTTTCCCCTCTTCTGCAAAACCAGATTCCAAGAAGCTGCAACCATGTGGGGAACATGGAGGATTACAGAAGCACACCAGCCCATTCCTGAACCAAGTGGAGTCATTAGGGGTAAGGAATGTTCCTGAGTCTACCATCTGACCATTGTAGCCTTCCCTGTGATTCACTCTTGTTCTGCCAAAACACTTCCAGGGCCTCATGGGCAGAGAGCAAGATGTCCTCTTCCCCTGAAGGTGGCTCTGCCCTCTATACTCATTATCTCTTCTACACATTTTGAATTTCTACAAAAATATGTTCCTAAGCACTACAAGAGCTTCATCGTTATGGCTCTCCCTTGTTAGGTTCCCCCTTACACAATCATTGCTTGTTTGGAACCTAGGTAGTGGATAGGATTCTTGAGATTCATGAACTGGGAGGAGAGGGGCCTGAGTCAGGGCAAAGAGGATAATAAATCCTCCAAATCCACACTCAAGGATATGAAGGGTCACACCTATTTTCATTGTCTTAAATGATCCCAGACTGGGGTATTAACATACAGAAAGCTAAATGCTACCTAGAGGGAACTTTCCCCACGGCTACATCAGTGTGCCACACATCCCAGGCAACTACTCAAGTCAGCCCCAGGTGCTGCCATCTTAAAACGCCAAGGAGTTTTCTGAAGTTCCAATAATACCCTGTCACCAGAGCTGCCTCTCCCTGTGGCCTTGGAAATGACACTCAGCATCCCGAAGCTTCCATTTCCCAGGGGAGGGGTAATTAGAACTCATCACAAGGTATTCAGTCACATCCCCCAGTGATCAAAAACTCAATACCTGGGAATTGTGTAAGAGGCTGGGGAGGTGGGGCGGGGTTGATGGCTAGCTTGTCCAATCACTTCTCTAATGATGACCTTGTGTGACTGGAGGAGATCCCTTGATAACATCAAAGACTAGGAGAGGGCCTGACGTGGGCGCTCTCAACCAGGAGCTGAAAATAAAGGTTGGCACCAACACATGAGAGCTCATCACAGTTCCCCAGCACCTGGCGGGCAGGCATCACTTCCCATCCTTGATGCTATAACCAGGATTAGAAAAGTTGGCCCAACAGCTAAGAGCAAGCATTGTACACCACGAGGACTTGAAGCTCAGTGAGCACCAGGCATAGGTGGTGCACACCTTTGTTCCCAGCACTGTGACTTTAGGGCTAGACTGGTCTACACAATGAATCCCACCCGGGCTAGCCAGGGTTACACATTGTGACACCATCTCAAACCACGAAAGAATTATCTCCATTACTGATCTCAAAAACCAGACTGCAGAAAAATGAATTGC
The DNA here is from genome assembly GCF_903995425.1 of Onychomys torridus. NCBI lineage: Eukaryota > Metazoa > Chordata > Mammalia > Rodentia > Cricetidae > Onychomys > Onychomys torridus. The sequence goes on from NC_050445.1 coordinate 104,664,328, forward strand.
TGTTCAAGCCCTAGCAACCAAGGTAGCAGCTAAAATACATGTTCTGGGATGAGGCTTGGCGGTGGGGCACTTGCCTGGCATGCAACAAATACAAATAAACCATCCCCTGGTAATTTGGACATGAGCACGAGAAAAACACACAGTTATCTTTTTGGGAAAGCAACCAAAATTTTCAACACACAGTCACAAACTAGGTAGAGATGGAGGTAGTTTGAACTTGGCACAGGAGGCACTCAATACAGGTAGCTCGACTCACGTTTTTCGTCGTCGGCGTGCACCAGAGAGGCTGCCCTGGACAAGACATCCAACGGCGTCTCCATTCCTGGGGGAGCCTGCAGGGGAACAGAATAGGTGGAAAAAAACAAAACACATAAATAGAACTTGCCAAGACTCATCTGGAATTCTGGTAGCTAAGAGCATACTACGGTTACAGCTTGAAGTGCATGCTTGGCACACCCAAGGCCCTGGGTTCAAGGCCAGCACCAAAAAGAGAATTGAAAATAAGTTTAGTAGTCCACAAAGTAACTCCTCCATCAGCCGCAAATACCTCTCTTCAAATTCCTCTTCTAGAGTGAAGTCCCTCCCGCTTGTACAGACAGCAGGGCCCTGGTCAGGAAGGGAAACTGGGCTAAGTTGCCAAGCCCAGGAACTCTGTTGGCGCTCTAAGGAGAGATACTGAATGTTCACGCCCCTGTCACTAGTGTTTATAAGTGTCTGTGCAGACACACCCCATAAAAATTAGTCTGGGGAACAAAGGCTGTCTGTGAACATGGAATTGCCACCAGTCTGAGAGTTTGGTGGTGGTGATGCTCACCCGCCAGTTAGGATTCTTTGCAGAAACAACTATAATTGAACCACTCTGTGCTTTTGCCTTCCTTGCTGAGAATCAATAAGCAACAGCGAGGGTTTCAGGACAGCCAGAGAGCCGCAGACTCCGATCTGCAGTGTGTGCCAGAAACACTCAACCTTCTGGAGAGAGAGCTAAAGCGCGTTTTCAGTCCAACAGGGATCTTCCTGGTGCCATGTACCCTGTGACCACTAGCGCTGAATTCTGTACCACGCTGTTTTATATAAGCCTGTTTGCTCTGCAGTCCTGTGCAGTGAACCCCAGGCTTGCATGCTACACAGACCTTACCCCAGCCCAGATCACCATGCTTTTACTGACACTGGGCTCAGGGAACTGTCCCCATAGACAGGATGTAGCTGTAAAAGCAGAGGCTGCTAGAGACTGAAAGGGAAAAGAAATCCCTAAAAATGAGGCTGGTTCTCACCCGCTTCCCCTTCTGAATAAAACAACCCCACCAAATAAATAAACACATTCAATTTTCATGAGGAGAACACTTTATTAATTCAGGAACTAAGGGGTGAAAGCCCGAAACTCCACTTTATAAAGACACCCAGAATTATTTATTCAGTATTAGCAAACATTTACTACAACCTACTATGAAGGTCACTCGGTTGTGCCAGCCAGACTTCTCTTTCTAATATAAATACTTCAGGCCTCCAAGGAGGCATCAATTCTTCATCCTGCCGTGTGACTTCACTCAATAATCACAGAGTATGTACTTGGTGTTAAAGGAAGGAACGGGACCAAGACAAGCAGCTGCCTCCAAAGAGCTTGTGGTCTGTGTGGCACACACCTCTCTAAGAACTCAAGCTGTAGGGATGGGTTTCCAAAGCACTGCTTTGAGATGGCTCAGTGGTGAAGAGCACTTGCTGCTCTTGCAAAGGACCCAAGTTTGATTCCCTGTACCTACATGGCCACTCACATTTATTTATCTCTCCTACCTCCCACCCCAGTGCTCACCATGGCATATATGTAGAAGTGAGAAGCCAGCTCACAGTTGGTTCTCCCCTTCCTGGAAATAGGTCCTAGAAATAGAACTCAGGCCATCAGGTGTGATGGCAAACACCTTTACCTGCTGAGCCATCTTGCTGGCCCCGGAAAACCAAACAAAGTTATCTGTGGTAAATTCACTTGGAGAATCTTGAAGCAAACCGGTGAGCAGCAGTTTTCTTGCATGTGCTGTCACTGTGCTGCTGGACCCTCTGCAGGGGACTAGTCCTTACCCCACCTCCACCAGCTACCCTGCTAACCTGAAGCCGAAAGGGTGATGGTGGATTACAAACAGTTGTGTGAAATTCCAAACCATATAATGAGCCAAGCCCTGCAGAGACTAAGGTGGATTCTGAAAGGCTAATGGAGAAAGCAGCTGAGGCTCTTAATAAAAGAACATCTGTTGGAAGTGAACAGAGATAAGGACAAACAGAAAGGGCTTTCGAAGCATTTGCTCTACAAAGGAGTCCATCCCAGCACCAGGGAGGCCAACCAAGAAGAGATTGAGGGAGTTCAGGGGCTGCAGGGCTGCAGAGATGCCTTGCAGGTTAAGAGTTTGTACTCCATCCACTTGCAGAGAACCCGAGTTCAGTTCCCAGCACCCACACTGGGTGGCTCACAACCACCTGAAACTCCAGCTTCTGGAGAATCTAACACCTCTGGCCTCTGTGGGCATCTGCACTCCTGTGCACATACCCACAACAACCACATATACATGGAGATAACTTGAGAGTTCAAAGCCAACCTGAGTTACATGAGACCCTATGCCAAAACAAAAACCAAAAGGAAATAAATGTCAATATATGTGCAAACTGTAAATAACAGCATGTGTTCCTACAGATGATGAGGACTGGGTATGTAGGTCAGAGAGCAAGGCTCAGTCCCCATACTCAGTAAAAACAAAACAAGACAATAATTTCCTATGATAAAAAGACTAAATGACTAAATGAAAATGACTAAAACAGGCCAAGCATCAGCCACTATTTTCACAGGTGAGCTAGGGTGGTCTCTCTGAAGAGGCAGGAATTAGGGCGGAAGAGGTGCAACATGGAAGACAGTCCAACGTCTTCAGGAGGGGAGTGGCTGCCTGGCTCCTCTCCGTCCTTCTCAAAACACAAATTCAGGTGGCCGAGGAGTCTCAAGAGCTAACTGGAAGGCAGTCTAAGAGCAGCCCCAGAATGCTGTCTTCTGCTCTGACACTATATAGTGTAGCAATAACCAAATATAGACTGTGTGCCATGCTGACCCCTGGACTGGGATTGAAGTGAGAGGATCACAGCACACCACTGTGATACAAGCCCATTCTCACAGCCCTGTAGCCTTTCTACAATGTCAAATGCAAGCAGCATTCATGAGGAACAGAACCAGAACACACATGTCTGGAGAGCCAATGTTCACATATTTTCTCTGCCAGCCTCACTCCTTTCCTAAGATTATCTTGTCCCCAGTCAGCTTACTGTGACGGAGGAAGGAAAAGGTCTCCAACTCTGAAGCTATTTATTAAAACTTGGGAGCACTCAGTGCTACCATGAAGTTCACCTACAAACCTGAAAGCCATTTTGCCCTTCCTCACCAAAATAAATATCTGCGCCCTTTCAGTTAACAAGGGGACAACAGCACCTGCCTTGGGAACAAAATTATGATGGATATTTGATTTATTTTTTTCCCAAGGGAAGGAACAGAATTCAAGGCGCGTGTCATGGAAGTTTCCTAGGAGAGTTCCAGATGGGCGGTACAGAGCTGTCGGACTCTGCCCAAAGAGCACCAGTGACTACATCTCCCTACGTAAGTTGGCCTGGAACAACCTTCTTTAGCCAGCATGGTCACCGGAGGAGACGGGGACAGCAGAAGTTACTTACAGTCGGGCTACCTCAAGATCCTACCACTCCATCACTTGGCCACGGGTGAGAAACTATCCCAGAGACACTTGATGGTTCCCCAACTTCCAGCTGCACATGATTATATACCCCCAAATTCCTACAGGCCCTGTTCCATCAGCAATCCAAACCATTCCCCTGCCAGGAGCTCACCCCCCTCCCTCCAATAGAGACAATAGTACAAGCCAGAAGTGTGAGCACTGCCAGGGCTATGGCCTTCTTGGCCATCAAGAGCTTAGAGGGCTTCACTGGGCCTCCTCTCTTTCTATCCAGTAGCAGATGTGACAGCACCAACCAAAAACAAACGGTGAGCGCCCTGTCTGGGAGCAGCTTATTTATACCCACAGCAGCCACACTGTGGTCAGCTAGGAAGCTGAAATGAAGAGTCAGGCTGCTCTGGCTGGTTTTGTGTCAACTTGACATAAGCTGGAGTCATCAGAGAGGAAGGAGCCTCAGTTGAGGAAATGCCTCCATGAGATCCAGCTGTACAGAATTTTCTCAATTAGTAATCAATGGAGGAGGGTCCAGCCCACAGTGGGTGGTGCCATCCCTGGGCTGTTGGTCCAGGGTTCTATAAGAAAGCAGGCTGAGCAAGCCATGGGAAGGATGCAGCTCTCCTCCATGGCCTCTGCATCAGCTCCTGCCTCCAGGTTCCTGCCCTGCTTGAGTTCCTGTTCTGACTTCCTTTGGTGATGAACAGCAAGTGTAAACTGAATAAACCCTTTCATCCCCAACTTGCTTTTTGGTCACGGTGTTTCATAGCAACAACAGAAACCCCAACTAAGACACAGGCCACACAGTCACCAAAATCTAGAGACAGATGACCAGAGCTCCATAAAGACCCAGCTTCTTGTAATACACGTCTTCACAGCCGCAGCTCAGACCTACCCTCTCTGTTCTTCTCGCTAAAAAGTATGTTCCATTTGTGTTCCGTCTTTTCTTTCTTCTGTTTTACTATCTGTCAAGTCAATACAGACAGGGCACTAGTATCAGAAAACCAATTTATTCACAGAAAGGCCACTGTATGCTAGGCTTTGCTGTGGATGTCCAAAGCCAATGGGATGGCCAGCCACTTACCTTCTCCCCAGGTCCCCTGCCCCTGTGGTGTCCCTGTGGCTGCTCTTCCAGAGGACCCGGGTTCATTTCCCAGCACCTACATGGCAGCTCACATCTGTCTGTAAACTCCACTTTCGGGGCTTCTGACACCCTCATACAGACATACATGCAGGCAAAATACCAATTGAACATAAAATAATTTTTAAAAATGTGGAGCACGCACACACGCGAACACACACACACACACACACACACACACCTGGTCCTGGTTGTAATGCTGTTTGGGGGAGATTATGGAACCTTTGGGAGGTAAAGCTTGGCCAGGAGATCACTGTGGGGTGGACTTTGAGGGTCTCCAGCCTTACCTCACTTATTGTACTCTCTGCTTCCTGTGTGTGGACAAGATGTGATCAGCCAGCTTCCAGCTCCCACCCCACCATGCCTGCTCTGCCACGAGTGTCTATCCTGAACCTGTAAGCCAACAGGCCTTTCTTCCCCAGGTTGCTCATGGCAACACGTCATCACAGCAATAGGACAGTAACTAATACAACCCCTTAAAGACAATGATGTGTAACTTGGTACCTATGACTCAATCTCTCCCCATCCATCCCTTCCTGCGTTTACTACTTTTTTAAATATATGTGTAGTGACCATGTATGTACACATGAGCGTGCACATGCAATGTAAAGGGCAGAAGCCAGCACCAGATGTCCTCCTCGATCACTCTGTACCCTACCTTTGGAAACAGGGTTTGCCACTGAACCCTTGCTGATTTGGCTAAACTGGCTGGCTAGACATCTTCCTGTCTCCGCCTCCCAGGCCATGGAATTACAGCCTATTGAAAACGCCTGCTCTTTCCCCAGGCATGCCCCCTAAAGAACATCCACAGCAGAGCCTTTGATACCCCAGCTTTCCATCCCTGGCATGTTCAAGAATGGGCAACTGACCCACATGGCTAGCCTTTGAAGCACCAGGGATACCAAGGACTTGGTCAGCTTTGACTGACATCACCTCCTTATATCTGTACACCATCATGCCTGAAAATCCACCAGGGCAGATGCCTGAAATACAGGTGATATCCTACATGTCCTATGAATTAAAAATATGTGTGCATACTTAAAATCCTAGCTAAGGATCTTCCAGGTAGCTGCTGGCCTCCACAATAAGCTGCACATCAAGAGCTAGTACTGTTGTCTATGACCCCACATGGTCCTAGAATGTGGCCCAGCTGCTCCAGGTGTGTCCTCTACCTGCAAGGGCTTGAGGCCCCTCCCATATCACCTCTGCAGGAAACAAGTCTCCTCTAGAATGATCCATTCCCCTACTCTTCAAATTGGGCACACTGGACTTCAGAAAGAGGTAGCAGGCACCTGCCATTTCATCTCTACCCATGGTTTGTCTACCTCCCACTGCCCAGCTAGAGAAGCTGTTCTGGGCCAGAATCCTAAAGGAATTACTGCTTAATTGTGTTCATGTTTTCTCATGCTATAGTGGCCCAAGGCTTGACTCTGCAGCCTTCCTCAGGCCCACATAAAGGGAGGGATGACTTCCCACTGACCCTGACAACCCCAGTTGGTAGTAGACAGCACTACCATGCGGTGTCTAACAACCTCGGTCACTACAATGCCATTAGCACCAGAAAATCGTTGCTTTTGCACAGTGTTAGGAATAGAATCCAGGGCCTTGAGCACATTAGGATACCACTCTACATTGAGCTACATGCTCAGCCCTGAGAACACAGTTCCTTCTCAGCCTCCACAGTGCAAATGCATAGACTTAGGAAGTAGACCGTGAGCCAGTTGAGACATCTACACAGGCTCAAAGCTGCACAACACACTGTAGGACCCTGCGCAAGGAAGGCTGTGTGGTGCCGGCCTACATTCTTTCTGCTGGTTGAAGTTCGTTCATCTCTCTCAAGGAACCCACGGAGAGTAAACCATGTGACAGGCACACACTGAACTACTATGTCTAAAAGCTTAAGGCTTAACCTTTTTTTTTTTAACAGACTACCAATTCTCAGCATTTTTTCCCACTGTTGTCAGCCTACATAAAAGTGAACTCTATGACTCACAATCACCTGTAACTCCAGCTCCAGGGGATCCCACGCCCTCTTCTGGCCTTAACTCCCAGCCTGTCAAAACCTAGATAAGTCTTTTTTGCTGTGGTTTGGTTTTTTCTCAAGACTGGAATTCTCTGTGTTACAGCCCTGGCTGTCTTGGAACTCGCTCTGTAGACCAGGCTGGACTCAAACTCACAGAGATCCACCTGCCTCTGCCTCCCCACTGCTGCTAGGATTAAAGGCATGTGCCACCATGCCCAGCTTCTAGATAAGTCTTCTAAGTCAGGATATACTGTATCGTTAGACACACTGGTCATGGCCATTAGTAACTACAGTTAGTTCCATTAACTTACTATAATTAAGTTCTGTAAAACCATCATGAATTGGGGGCTGGAGAGATGGCTCAGCGGTCAAGGGGACTCCATGCTCTCGCAGAGAATCTGGGTCAATTCACAGCACCCACATGGCAGCTCACATGATTTATAACCCCAGTTCCATGGGCTCTAGCACCCTCTTCTAGCCTCAGTGAATTCTTCACACATGTGATACACATACACACACACACACACACACACACACACACACACACACACACACACAGATACATAAATAAAAATTAAAAAATGTCAAACTCCATAAATATTCGGTGAGGTTCCTTTCAGCCTCTAGACACATTTTGCTGACTGACCAATATACAGCCTTGTTTCAAGTGTGTTTCTGTTTAAACATATCTTACTGAATACCTGTGGATTCATTAACGTGGAATTCACAGCTCCCAGCTCTGCCAGGCACAACTTCCTCTTCCTTCCAATACACATTTTCCACACACGGCACACCACAGTCTCCTAGCTGAAGGCCTTAAAGCATCTTCACCATCATGCTTGGAGGTTGTTTGAAACAAATCAACCACGAAAAGCATGAAAATGGAGAAAACACGGTACTTACCCCAGCCGCCCCCCAACACACACCAAAGCACAAATGCTCACACCCTAGAACAAGCCTGTTGAACCTCCTTTAGGAAGTGGGCATGGAAAGACTTAAACCTGCCCAACCTCCACCTCACAAACTGCAGTGATCAGACAAACGTGTAAACGTGTAAATGGCAATTGACTATATCTCACTAAGCAGACATGAAGCGTAAGACACACAAAGGAGTTCTGAAAGGTTTTCTTCCTTTGCCAAAGAGCCATTAAACTATATCCCACATAGATTTCCGCCTCCTAACCCTGGTGTCAACACTTCCTTACTTTCCTGTCTTGTCAGTATGTGCCTTCCAGTTCTGGCAACCCTGCCCAAGTTTCTTGTCCTGGCTATTTGTTCTTTAGGTGGACAACCCCTGCTAACCAGCTGGCACTATTCACCTTAATTCACCCAGTCTTCCACCAAACTACAACCAGTAGTCTGTACTAACTCTAGAAAGGGTCCCCTTTAGAACCCTGAGTGACTCTTGGCTAACATACCACACCGGAGATGGCTTTTTGTGTATTTTTAAGATAGGTCTCCTTTACCCAGGTTGCCTAGAACTTGACACGCAGCCTGGGAGACAGTTTCTGACACCTGCTGGTATTACACATGTATACTGCTATACCAAGCCTCAGAAAGTTCTTACACATACCCTTCCTTCTCTGATTTCTCCTATCTCCCACACCTTATCTCAGGCAATAAAAAACCTGACACTAAAAATCACCAGTTGTCCTCAATTCCCTCACATTTCCCAGGTGTGGCTTTTGTTATCAGAACTTATAACTGACAGTATTTTATAAAATCATATTCAAAGTTCCAAGAAAACTTCTCACATTTGGGCACCTTCCCGCTCCAAAGTGAATGTGTTTGGAGAGAGTCTCTCACTTCCAAAAAAGGGCATCCGATCATCTAGAATTGGAGTCATAGATGGTTGTGAGTTGCCATGTGTGTGGGGGGAAGTGTCCCCAGCCCTCTGCAAGAGCAGCCAGTGCTCTTAATTCCAGCCCCTATGCTCAGATTTAAATGGGTACTGGGGATCTGAACTCGGGTCCTCATGCTTCTTCAATGAAGACTTCACCCACATGACCATCTCCAGCCCCCACAAGACAGCTTTTATTGTTGTAACTCACCTATTTTTTTTTTAAAGGTTGTACAGATAATCTCTAGACAACGTAACCTTAGGAGACACAGAGACTTTGCTGTGGGGTTGTTTGAGCAGTCACCAGAGGTGGGTACACAAGGCTGACTCCAGAAGGACTGGAACTTTCCATTACAGAATAGTTAAAGGTGAAAGCTTTATTCTCAGAGCTATGTCTGCAACTGCTGAAATCTTTAAGTCACTGCAAAGTCACCTGGGGAACCAGCATTAAGAACCACGATTACCATATGCTTTTGTCTCTTCAGAGGCTTTCCCAAACCTGATACAAAATCTGCTGGAAGTGCATGATTCTCCTGGAATTCTGAAACTCTCTGATGCACTGGCATAGAGTGTCAGTCTCTCACAGAAAAGAAAATGCACTGGATGACTCTGCAGTTAAGAGCACCGGCACCCACATGGTGGCTCACAAACATCTGTAACCCCAGTTCCGGGGGATCTGAAGCCATCTTCTGGCTTCCTCAGCACTGCAGGCACATAGTACACAGATATATGCAAGTAAAACACCCGAACTTAAAATAAATCTTTAAAATTTTTAATTAAAAAAGAAGAATGTTAGGTATCATTTGGCATATTTACATTTATCTGGGACAGAACCAGTAAGTGGCAGGACTCGAATTCAAGTCTCCAGAAACAATGAGCTGAAACTGTTTTTACTACAACATTCACCATGCGGACGTGGTTCTTTACAGCAGAATTATCGTCCTAATTGTATTGTGTTTTGGTCAATACAAAAAAAAAAAAAAATTAGTTCACATTCTCTCTTCCAAATTGAAAGCAAAGGCAGATGACAGCCCAGAACTGTTAAACCAGAGTTCAAACACAAAGCAGGCTGGGCGTGGTGGTACACACCTTTTGTCCCAGCACTCAGGAGGCAAAGGCAGAAGGATCTAAGTTCGAGGCCAGCCTGGTTTACAGAGTGAGCTTCAGGCCAGCCAGGGATACACAGAGGAACCCTGTCTCACAAAACTAACCAAACAAACAAATTAATAAAAATAAAACATAAAGCAGGGGAGACAGCTTCTCAGCCAAATCTAATTGTAATTAGAACCTCACCCCCACCCACCCTCCCACCCCCCGCCGGAGAAAAGGGGCTTTACAAACTATACTGGGTGTAAGAATCTTCTGAGAAAAGTACCCATAAATCCATCTTTTAAAGGAAGAGCAGTAGAAACAAGACCTTGCTAGAAGACACTCCTAGCTCGGACTCTGCGCCGCCCAGCCCTGAGGTCTCCATAGGTCCCACTCGGTTGGCCTCGTGGGCATGCGCGGACTCCTAATTAGCCACTGCAGGGAACAATGACCGCAGAGAGTGAAGAGGAGGTAAAGTTTGGCACGCCAGAATGGTATGCAAAACTGACCTTCAAATCCTAAATTGCAAATGGACCTGTATTGTTTTTTGACCTTGTTCCCAGAAGAAAAACACAGGCGCCTACTTCCTTGGGTTTAGGGTGGGAAAAAAGTCAAAACTCCACAGCTGGAGTGGTAGTAGCTTTGAAATTGAGGGCGCTGCGCGACCTGGTGGCTTACGCCTTTAGTCTCAGCACCCGAGAGGAGAGGCAGGTGGATCGCTTTGGATTTAAGGCCAGCCGGTCCACAAAGCGAGTTCCAGACCAGCCAGAACTACCAAGAGAGAGATCCTGTCTCGAAAAAAAAAAATTTTTTTTTTTAATTAAAGCGGGTTCTGATAAACACTCCAAGACCGCCCACCTCCCCCACACCAGGCTGCTGGTTCTTATTAACCAGAGGAGGAAACACAAGGAACAGACAAACGGGACCAACGATCAAAGTGAAACCGACTTTTTAATCATCTCGTTGAAACCGACGAACGCCAAGCCAGGAAAGCCCTAACGACGAGGCCGCCCCAGCAAGTCCTGTCATCCTCGGCTAAGACCTCAACGTCTCGGTGTGATGAATTCAAGACTCTTGAGCAAGGCAAAACAAAACCCAAAAAAAGGCAAAGACCGGAGCTTTCCGGGGAGGCCTCTCGCAGTCCTGGAAGGGCGCGCAGCCCTGTTTTGAGCAGGGGGCAGGAAGTGTGAGGAAACCGTCGCGACCGGGACCCAGCGGGTGCCTAGCTTCGGGGCCTGCGCACGCGCCCGGGACCCGGGTCAGCCGGAGCTGGACCGACCCGCGAGCACGAGCAGCCGCTCTCGGTCCGCAGAGGGTCCCTGTCTCCTAAGGTCGCGGGACCTGGGTCAGGGTTTCCTGCACTCACCGCTTGAGCGCCTCGGGCTGGCCGGGCCCCGCCGGGGGCGCAGAGGACGGAGGCGGGGCAACGCTCAGGGGCGCGCGGACTCGGGAACGCGCTCCTCTCCTCCGGGTTCTCCAAACGCGCGCACGCTCGGGAGCGCGAGGAATCCCTGGAATGAGGCGCAGCCCGCCCGCGCTGGGTCCCCTCCTGGCCGGCATAGCCACGCCCTACGCACGCCCCGGACACGCCCCTCGGGCCGGGCAGGTGGGGCCGCACCCAGGTGAGCCCGCGGGGCCGCGCTGCACGGCCACGAGCGGCGCGTACCCTCCGGCGCCGCGCGCTGGGAGTCCAGAGCTCCCGCCAGGAACGTCGCTGGGGACGCGATGCTCCCCCGAGCTGCTTCTGCGGGGCAGAGCAGGTGGACATGGCGTTCCTCAGCATCCCTCACGCGTCACGCCCCCCGAGCCCCACGGACGCACCTTCCCGGCACATGCGCGAACACCCGCGGGCACCCTGGTGCGTGTCTAGGTGCCTGCCGCAACCAGGCACGAGCTCACAGCAGGCTTCCGCCCCACCGTCCCGCCACGCTCCGTGCCCGTCTTCCCGTAACCTGCCCGCTCAGTCGGCCATGCGGGGCACCCGGGCCACCTTCGAAGACCCCACACCGACTCGCCTCCCTGCAGCCCGAGGGCAGGCGGGGCGGTAGCCGCCCAGGAGTCTGGGCTCCATGTTCGCACCCACGCGGCGGCAGCTCGGTGGAGCGCCCCTCGCAGCCTCACCCTGTTCACCAAACCCTACGCCCAAAGCCACTGGGACATGATAGTCCGACAGCCACACGTACCTGAAGGCACAGAGCAGTCGCGCAAGCTCGGAAGGTGGGGGACTCGGGGTGCCACAGAATTAGAAGGGCAGCCTCGGATCAAAACACTCCGAGCCGGCTGGGCTTCCTCCCATTCCAGCACTCCACGCGCGTGCACACGCGTCCACACTCACGCGCGGCCTCCCCACCCCCGAGCTGCGAAGAGGAAACTCAGGAAAATCCGAGCCGCGGACAGGGCACTCTGGGGGCGCGCTGCACTTTGCTGCGCTGGGCAAACTCGTGCTGCCACCAGCCAGCTCTGCAGTGGGACGGGCAGGGGCGGGGGAGGAGGGAAACGCTTCCTATTGGTGCAGGTTCTGGCGAGGGCACGTGACCCGGAGAAGGCCAAGCCTGGCTTTAATTTTTAGCTGTCATTCTCTGGAGATGTTTGAGGTGGGGGAAGTGGACACGCCCCCGTCCCGGCAGCCCTGGGCCCTCCATTGTTTTTCTCATACTTCTACAATTAAGAAAAACATTTGCTTAGCATAACCAGTCGCTAACTTCATAAAACAGGCAGAGGCTGGACTTCTGTCTGGTTTTACCACAGCTCCACCTGCATGCCTTCTGGCTGCCCTCGAACTTCTGTCTCTAGAAAGCTCCCCCACCCTCCACCTCCCATCCCCCACCCCACACACACCACACCACAGTCTTGGTTAGTTTTTTGTTCATTTGACACAAGCTAGAGTCATTTGAGAAAAAAGGAACCTCAATTGGGAGAAGAAGAAAAAAAAAAGCCCCCATTTTACAAACCTGTGGGGGCATTTTCTTAGTATTGATGCAGGAGGGCCCAGCCCACTGTGAGTGGGGACACCCTGGGCAGGTGGTCCTGGGTGGTACAAGCTGAGCAAGCCTTGGGGAGCAAGCCAGTAAGCAGCATTCCTCCATGACATCTGCTTCAGTCCGGTGCTCTGACTTCCCTGCAAGCTGTAAGCTGAAATGAACCCTTTCCTCTTGGAGATACTTTTGATCAAAATGTTTATCACAGCACAGAAATCATATTAGACAATGACAACCCAGATCACAAGGGCTTTCCCTAGGAGGAAGCTCCAAGATGCCATAAAAATAATCAGTAGGTTACTTCAACATTGAAAAGAAAAAAACTGTTCTTTTGAGTACCAAGCTGTTTTCCCTTCTGTTACTGGGTCACATGACATCCCCATAATGTCACCACCATGAATAACAATAGAGGTAGAAGCCATTCGTTTTGCCAAACAAGTTCCCTGGGGGCTTGTGGCCCCTTGTGAGGCACACAGGCACAGGACTAGAAGATCCAAGTGTGGCCACCCTGGGGTTTCCTAGTTCCTCCTTTAAAATTCATGGATCAGAGCTGGGTGGTGGTGGCACCTTTAATCCCAGCACTCCGGGAGGTAGAGCCAGGCAGATCTCTGTAAGTTTGAGTCCAGCCTGGTCTACAGAGGGAGATCCAGGACAGGCACCAAAACTACATGGAGAAAGCCTGTCTCAAAAAACAACAACAAAAATTCATGGATCAGGATCCCAACAAAAGGCTACAGGAATAGCTCAACAGTTAAGGGGATTGATTAGCTGCTCTTCTAGAGAACCCCACAATTCTATTCCCAGCACCCAAGTTGGAGGCTCACAACTGTCTGTAACTCCAGCTCTAAGATAACTGCCATCCTCTTCTGGACTCTGCAGGCACTGCATACACCCATGTATACACATAATTTAAAAATAAAAATAAACCTTGAAAAGAAAATCGTGGATCAGTGCTAGCTAGGAAGGCTCCCAAACTTTCTGTTGATGTGTGTAAGCACCTGAGTGTGGACATCAGAAGACAATTTGCAAGAGCTGGTTCTCTCCTTCGTTCAAGTGTGTCCCAGGGTAGTACCTGGGTCTCAGACTTGACTGCAAGCATCCTTACTCTTTGAGACATCCCTCCAGCCTCACAATGACGTTTTCAAACTTAGACTCTATTTTAGCTCATCAAGTCTTAAGAGTTGATAAAGAGAGCCGGGCAGTGGTGGCACACGCCTTTAATCCCAGCACTCGGGAGGCAGAGCCTGTCGGATCTCTGTGAGTTCGAGGCCAGAACAGAGCAAGATCCAGGACAGGCACCAAAACTACACAGAGAAACCCTGTCTTGGGGGGAAAAAAGAGAGTGAGAGAGCGAGCTGATAAAGAATGTGTGCAAAGTACACAAATAGAGAATGAGAGCTCTGGCTTGTTACTTCTTTCTCAGGAGGGACTAAGGAAGAGACAGAGGGGTGTGGCGAAGTTCCATCTCCCCAGTTCTCTCTTTACTGGAACTTTACAGAGAGGACTAGAGGAGAAACTTGCTCGGAGGGAGCACATGAGCAAGAATAACAAGTAACACGACTGCACATCTCAAACACCGGCCTCTAGCTGACAAAGCGACCCCACATATCATTATCTCATTGGATCTCCGAGACAACGTTGGCACTCCTTGGCTGCTAAGTGATTTTCATTTGGGGTCAGGGCAGAGGTCTTAAAGCTGCCTCTTTAATTTCCATCACTGGCTAGATGGAGCCCTGCTCTGTAGATAAATCATAGGGACCAACGGCTTTTCTCATGGATGTGACCAGTCTTTGACCTTGGTGGGGCTTAATCTCACTCCTTGCCTTACATCAGCAGGAGTGAAGTTAACTCTGGCAGTGTCAATACTGTATGAAGTCTGGCTGTTTTCAGTGTGTTGTATAAACAGGTGAGTGGAAAATACAGGGTGGGGATGCTGTAAGGAACAGGAGAATTAGAGCCCAAATTCCTGTCCTGTGGTCAGTACATCAGCCTGACAGTGCAGTGATCTGCAACACTTTGCATGGATCGAGGTATTAAATGACAAACTCAGGCACTTGGCAAAGTACCTTATATGTGATGCTAAAAATGAAATAAAAAATTTTAGGAGGATATATATTACATATATGTATATACATATATATATGTATATACATATACATATATATATATATATGCAATAAGACCTTTCTAAGTTAAAAGCTGAGTATGGTGGTAGACACCTATAGTCTGAGCTATTCAGGAAAATGCCAGCCTGGATGACACAGCAAGACCCATTCTTAATCAAAAAGAACAAGTTAGAATGGTTAATTTTCATTGTTGGTTTGGTTTGGTTTGGTTTTTTGAGAGAGGGTTTCTCTGTGCAGTTCTGGCTGTCCTAGAACTTGCTTTATAGAACACACTAGCCTCGAACTCACAGAGACCCACTTGCGTCTGCCTCCCAAGTGCTGGGATTACAGCATGCACTACCACCGCATGGCTTTACCACATTTTTTAATGCCTAAGAAACTCAAGAAACATATTGGGGGGAAAAAAAACATAAGTGAATATTACCTACATAGCCCACTGAATAAGTGAAAGTTGGCTTGTACATGCAAAACTGCTGGAAATGTGTTTCAAAATCAAGAATTCACAAATTACCAGTTTATTGTTAAAAAATAGTTATAAATGCCACAAGCCTTTAATCCCAATACTCAGGAGGCAGAAGCAGGTGGATCTCTGTGAGTTCAAGGCCAGCCTGGTCTACAGAGCGAGTTCTAGGACAGCCAGGGCTACACAGAGAAACCCTGTCTTGAAAAAGAAAAAAAAAAAAAAAGGCCGAAAGTACTTAAGGAGCCGAGTGCCTGGAGGTGGGGAACAGAGAAGCTGGCCTGCCTTGGTCCTCTTCAGAGCTCCCTAAAGGCACTGGAGGGATGGTGTTAGGAGGATGGGAGAGGGTGTGTCCTGTTCTTTCTGCTTTTAACCTGTGTCTGAAACTTTTCCTGCTTTAACCATTAAAAAATTAAAATAGAGGCTGGAGAGATGGCTCAGTGGTTAAAAGCTCTTACAGAGGATCTGGGTTCAATCCCCAGCACCCATATGATGGCTCACAACCATCTGTAACTCCAGTTCTGGGTATCTAACACCCTCTTCAGGTCTATAGGAGTGCTGCATGCACATGGTTCAAGTCATATCTGTAGGCAAAGCACTCATACCTATATCTGAGATAAAAATAAAAAACTTTATTTTTATTTATTTATTTATTTATTTTTTGAGACAGGGTTTCTCTGTGTAGCTTTGCGCCTTTTTCCTGGAACTCACTTGGTAGCCCAGGCTGGCTTTGAAATCACAGAGATCCGCCTGGCTCTGCCTCTTGAGTGCTGGGATTGAAGGCGTGTGCCACCATGCTCTGGCTATGTTTATTTTTTTATTACTTCGGGCTCCTCACTGACTTAACTCTTTCATCTCCTGTTCTCATTCAGGCCCCTGTGAACATGCTATGCATCCCTGTCTAAACTTGAGCTTAGGGCTCCTTCTGTCTTCAGGGTGTCATCAGTACAAGAAGCCAGCAGGAGTCTTTGTCATTTAGCTGGGGCAGTTTTAATTGCTCAGCATAGGTCCGTGGGATGGTCAGTGGGTAAAAGTCCTTGTGAGGACCTGAGTTTGAGTCCCTGGAACCCATGTAAAGGTGGAAAGAGAGAACGAACTCCATAAGGTTATCCTCTGACAGCTACACGACATGCTTTGGAATGTGGAAACCCTCCCACCATAACAATAAAACACATTTTAACTGCCCAGCCTGTGCCGGTGCAAATGGCAGGCCTGAAATCAGATAGAAACTGTCTACCTCTGGTATTTGCCTATATCAAATCTTTAAAGATTAATACAAAAATCGCTAAA
Source organism: Onychomys torridus (assembly GCF_903995425.1). Taxonomy (NCBI): domain Eukaryota; kingdom Metazoa; phylum Chordata; class Mammalia; order Rodentia; family Cricetidae; genus Onychomys; species Onychomys torridus. Next base: position 104,680,982 of record NC_050445.1, read on the forward strand.
TTGAGAGGCTAAGGAGGTTACTCAGTGGTTAAGAACACTGGCTACTTTTCCAGAGGACCTGGGGGTCCCAGCGCCCTCATGGTGGCTTATCACTGTCTGCGATTCCAGTTCCAGGGGACCTGATGCCTTCTTTTGGGCTCTGGGGACACTGTATGAGCTCAGACAAATACCAATACATACAAAATAAACATAAATAAATCTTTAAAAATGATAAATTGAGCCAGGCAGTGGCAGCGCACGCCTTTGATCCCAGCACTCAGGAGGCAGAGGCAGGTGGATCTTTGTGAGTTCAAGGCCAGCCTGGTCTACAAAGTGACAGCCAGAGGACATACAGACCCAGGACAGACAAAGCTACACAGAGAAACCCTGTCTCAAAAAACCAACCAACCAACCAACCCCCACCGAAAAAAAGCCAAATTGCAAGGCTTCCCCAGGAAGCAGCCCCAATTTCAGAAACCATGACAAAGCAGTCTATCAGTTAAGCTAACCCTGGTTTTGAATCATAGCCCCGCTCTTGTTAGTCTTGGAATCTTAAGCAAGGTACTTAACAAACCCCTGCATCTCCATTACCTCCCCTAGAAAATGGAATCACAATATCCATTTTTTTAGGAAGTCATATTAAGCAAGACGGAGTTACCACATGGTTGTGCCCACCTTTATTCCCAGCACTACGGAGGCAGAGGCAGGTGGACCTCTGTGAGTTCAAGGCCAGCCTGGTCTATGTAGCTAATTCCAGGCCGTCTAGGGCTGCATAGTTCGATGCTGTTTTAAAGAAATATCCATCTTCAAGTACTTCATTATAGTAATAGAAAATATATTAATGTACTCATAGTGATGAGCTAAGACGCTTACATGGCAAGCTTAAGGATGGAAACGTGTAGCTGGTTATGGTGGCTAACACGTGTAATCACAGCAGCACCGGAGGGACATAGGCAGGAGGATTACCATGAATTCAAGCCCAGCCAAGACTACATGGGGAGTTCCAAGCTAGCCTGATCTTTAAGGAGAGACTCTGAAGACACATATGGGAGATGAAAGACTCATTAAAGATGGTGGAAACTGGGACATTGCCGGCCCCGTAAGGCCACTGCCTTAACTCTGGTCCCTTTGTCCCCAGACGTGAGACTCCATGAAGCTACTTCTTTCTAAAGCCTGTGTTTTGTTTTTCACCCAGAGCTAACCATGCAGCCTCTGACAGGTAGGAAGGACTGTCTGTTACTTCCTCAATCTCTGGTGTCTGGCACAGAGCCTGGCTTCCCCACAGATGCTTACAAAATGTCTGTGGAAGGAACGAGGGGAAGAACCCTTCCCGGTTGTTTCTGCTACAGAAAGAATCCAAGCTCGTACATGGAGCCTGAAACTGCTTTCCTAGAAAATCTGGGAAAGTATACAGGGACAAAAAAAAGGGGGTGGGGTGGGGTAGTATTTTAAATTAAAATGTCACAGTCGTAAGTCAGGCCAGGATAATATTATCCTAGCGTTGGACAGAAAATAGATGCTAAATGAAGACACGTGTCACGCCTGAGAAAAATTCCTCAACAGTTGCCCACAGCCCTTAAAATAAAACCCCAGATTCCTAGTGTTTTTTGGCTCCCTACTGCTACCCCTACACATACACTTTAAAAAATAATGGAGACAGTTTTAGATTCACAGATACTTGAGATAAGCAATAGAGCAGTGAGATCCTATATACCCCCCCCCCCCTCCTGGGCCCCCAGGGCACCATTTTCTCACAGCTAAGGACACTGATATTAGCACAAAAGCCAGGAAGCCTAAGCCTGGGCATTGGTATTGTGGGGGCTGACCTCTGCTTTCAAGATGGTGCCTCTGATGCTTTGTGCTCCTCTGGTGGCAGGCAGGAGAGTAGGAGAGCGGAACTCATACTCTTAAGCCGGTTTATAAAGGGTCCCATCTTACTTATCTCTTGCTGTGATAAAACTGACTAAACAACTTAAAGAGGAAATGGTTTCTTTGGGCTCATGATTCCAGGCTGAGGTCCATCATGGTGGGGGAGGCAAGACAGCTTGAAGCATCTGGTCGTACCTCGTCCACAATCGGGGGCAGAGAGGGATGAAGACTGCTGCTCAGCTCCCTTTCTCTGCTTAGGTAGTCCAAGATCCCAGCCAGAGGAATGGCGCCACCCACAATGGCAGGTCTTCCCAGCCCAATTAATGCAATCAAGGTAATTCCCCACAGGCATGCTCAGAGGCCTATCTCCCTGGTCATCCCAGATTATGTCAAGTGGATGATTAATACTCATTTCCAACAGTACCTAATCCCATGAGAGAAGTGTCTGAATTGCCCCAGAAAAGCCTCACCTTTTAATTCCAACACTGTGGTGGTTAAGTTTCAATGGGTGATCACACATGCCAACCACAGTAGTGTGTATATGAGTATGTGTTCAGTTCTAAGCATCATAGCTTGTGTGTAGGTTCACATGTGCAGCTCCCCACTTAAGACATAGGATGGTTCTGTCACGCAAAGATTTTCGCAATGGCTTTATGTTGTTGAAGTTTCTCTGTTTTTGTGACAAGGTTTCACTTTATGTAGCCCTGGCTGGCCTGGAACTCACTATGTAGAACAGGCTGGCCTTGAACTCACAGAGATCCATTTGCCCCTGCCTTCTGAGTGCTGAGATTAAAAGTCCTATGCCACCATGACTGGCCCCCTGATTCGACGTTTTTTGTTACCACACTCTCTTCCCTGATCCTATAGCCTCCCACCACCACTGACCCTTGGAAACACAGAAATATATTCTCCATTTCTAAAATGTCATCCTCTCAAATGTACGTATGTGGAGTACAGGATGGGGGCAGTTTGGGGGATCTTCCTCCTTCTCTCTGTGTAATTCGCTGGCAATTCATCCATGCAGTTATATGTATCATTAGTCTGTTCATCTCCTTGCTGAGCAAGACTCTGTAGTGTGGACAGAGCACAGTTTGTGTAGCCACTCAGCTGTGGACAAACCTCAGGGCTCATCTTAGTTTTAAGCTACACACCAAGGCCAGTGATGAACACTCATGAATGTAAATGTTCATCTTCATTGCCAACCTGACGTTTAGAATCACCATGGAAACACACCTGTGGATGTGTTTATAGGAATGTTTCTAGCAAGGCTTAACTGAGGAGGAAAGCACCATCCTGAATGTGGACAGCACCATCTTGTAGGCTGGGTTCCCAGACTGAATAAAAACAGGGAAGTGAGCTGAGCAGCATCCTCTCTCCATCCTCTGCTTCCTGACTGGGGACATACTGTGACCACTGCCTCAGGTTCCTGCTGTAACGCCTTCCCGCCATGATAAACTGTACCCACAAACCTCCATGATAAACTGTACCCACAAACCGTGAACCACAAGAACACTCCCTTCCTTAAGTTGCTTTTGTTGGAATAAAATGAGAAAAGGGGACTGAAGAGATGGCTCTGTGATTAAGAGCACATGCTGCCCTTGCATAGGACCCACCCGAGTTCAGTTCCTAGTGCCCACGGTGTGTGGGTCACAGCTGCCTGTAACTCCAGCTCTGAGGGATCTGATGCCTTCTTCTGGCTTTTGAGAGCACTCACACTCATGTGTACAAACCCTCAGACAGACAGACAGAGAGACAAGACACACACATACATACACACAATTAATTAAAAATAAAAAATAAATAGTTTAAAGAAAAATGAGAAAAGTTACTAATAGCTTGTGCTTGCCATATATACACATGTATGAGACACATGATAACATGTCCTCTACTGCTCTACTGCTTTTAGAACACTGTTAGCTAGCTTTTTAATGTTGTGGTGAATACACGCAGTAACTTCCCAGAAGGAAATGCTTATTTTGGCTTGCAGTTTCAGAGGTTTTAGTGCACGGTCACTTGGTCTTGTTTCCTTGAGCTCATGACAGCATAGTTATCATGGCGGGAGTACATGGAGGAGGAGGCTGTCACCTCATGGCAGCCAGGAAGCCGAAAGAAGAGAAAGGAAGGGCTGGGGTTCCAACATCTCCTTCAAGGGCGTATCCCATGGGCTGGGGAGATGACTCCATGGGTAAGGTGCTTGCTGTGCAGATATGAGGACCTAAGTTCAAATCCTCGGAACCAGGCATAGTAGCATATGTCTGTAACCCCAGTGCTCCTACAGCAAGTTGGTAGGTAGAGATAGCAGAATTCTAGAAGCTTGCAGTCTGGCTAGCCTGATGTTCACAGGATCAAACAGCCAAGTGTGCTGTCTCAAATGAGGTAGGAGGCAAGAACTGACCCCCAAGGTGGAGATCCTCCCTTTGTTGGTGGAGATCCTTGGACCTCCATGTGTGTGCTGTGATACATACACATCATGCATGCATGTGCGCACATACACACATATACACACACACCAACAGGGGCACACCCCAAATGTCCTAACTTCTGACTAGGCTGTACCTCCTAAAGATTCTTCCATTTCCCAGTAACACCCCAGTATTAATGAAGCCTTCAGGATATGCTCCACTAGGGAGTATCCAAACTATAACCTGGGCATGGTGGTACAGACTGATAATCTCAGCATTCCCAGAGAGGAGAAATAATAACTGCATGGCCACTCTAGGCCACACAGTAAGGCTCTTCCAACACCCTACAACTTCCACCCCTCAAAAATCCAAAGTATAGAAAACCCCTTTTCACCTCTCACTGGGCCCTCCAGCTGAAGCAGCATGCCAGACAAACTCTCATCCCCACCTGCATTTGCTGGGAGCTCGGTTCTCATGGACAATGGGTGCAGAGCTTTGTTCAGAAGGGAGCAATGTATGTGGGATATAAGCATTTCCCAGGAGACAGAGTCCTGCCCTCCCTTATCCCTCCCTCTTTTCCTTCCCTGCCTCCCTTCCTCTCCCTCTCTCCCAACTATATATTTAATTTTATTTATATTTCTGTTCACTATAAATCAATCCCATAACATAAGAAACGTCTACAAATCCAAACATGACCAAGCCAACACAATGAATCATTAGAAGCAGATGTGGAACATTCGGATTCCAAGCAGCAGGAAGGGCTCCTTCACACCCACAGCAGCTTAAGAACCCTGGCCACTGCTAGCTGGCATGTTGGTCACCAAGGATGGCAAGAGTTGGTTTTGCTCAGTGGCAGTTAGGGTACCAGAACATTTGTGCACATAGAGTCAAAGACATCACAGACTTCCATCTCAAGGAAGCTTCCTCTGTAGTGAGTTAGCTGTAAAACACTTTCTAGGATGCAGGCTTGAGTCTGGCCCTCTAAAATAACCCTTAGGTTGTAACATTCACAAACATTGACCTCGGCCAACAGCTCTATGACACACACGTGGTGACTGAAGTCTTGGAGCTTAGATTTACATTCTAGCTCAGTAAAGTCACGGGCAGTGCCATGACCTATATGGGTAGTCATCTGGAGGTATGGAGAGCTCCTGGTGGTAGACACCTGTAATCTCACCACCTAGGAGGTGGGGGCAGGAGAATCAGAAGCTCAAGGCCATCCTCAGCAGCATAGAGAGTTCAAAGCCAGCCTAGGGTTCAAGAGACCTTGTAAATAAAATAAAATAAATCTGTCTTGGGAACTAGTTACTTTCAGGAGAAAAAGATCAAAACCAAGTATCTTAGTCTGTTTTCTGTTGCTATACCCAAATGTCACAGACATGGTAATTTTATAAAAAATAAAGGTTTAGGCTTGGTGGGTAAAAGTGCTTACCAAGTCTAAGGGTTGAGCTTGACCCCAGGAATCACATGGTGGAAGAAGAGAACCAAGTGGTACAGGCTGTTCTCTGACCCCCACACATGTGCTGTGGCGTGTGTGCATCACACACACACACACACACACACACACACACACACACACACATGAACATATAAGCTAGTTTAATTTTTTCAATTTTTAAAATGAAGAAAGGCTTATTCGGCTCGTAGTTTCGGAGGTGGGGGGTTCAAGCGCATGGCACAGGCATCTGGCGAGGGCCAGCTTGCTGGCCCAGTCTCAGAAGGTGCAGAAATCAGTGACAGGGAGAGGAGCATGTGAGTCCTGCTTTCTCTTCTTTGAAATGTAATAGATTTTGGCAGTTCTGGGGATCAAACACGAGGTTCCATGCATGCTAAACAAGTACCTAACCACCCAACTGTGCCCTAGCCTCTCTCACCATCTTTACAAAGCCGACTGGGGTCAACCATGAGGCTGCACTCTGATGACCTTACTAAACCCTGACCACCTCCAGCAGTCCCTCCTCCAAGCATCGAGCATCAGGTCACATGTCCTTCTTCAGCATCTCACAGTGGGGATTAAATTCCACCTTTACAATGACCGTGAGGACAGGAGTATCACTCGCTGCCTTAAAGCTGAGCAGATAGAGGCTCAGAGAGGTTCAGCTTTTTCTCCAAAGCCCCACAGTCAGCCTGACAGAGCCAGGCAGAAGTGCTGAAGACCATCTAAACCAGATGCTCCCAACCCTTCCCTGAAGGGCCACAGCACTGAGCACATCTGACCTGAATCCTGCTCCCTTCCAATTGGCTCTTCACGTTGTCCACAGAGTAAGCTTGCGAAGTGTACCCACTTAGCCTGAGAAACACGGGGAAGCCCACTGTCCTGATTCTGGGTGGCGGATCCCCTACCTCCTACCTCCCTAACCCCCTCAGCCCCATCCTGGCCAGATGTCTACGCTAAGCTGATAAAGGGTACTTACAAATGGGATTCAAAGTTAGAGAGACCAGACGACATAACATGTGGGGATCAGGCAAAGAATGGCACGGCTAGGTTTCGTCAGAAGTCTGTGCATTACAGACATCTTCCCCATGTAACCCCAAAAACAAGGTCACCAGTGCTAGGCCCTCTCTTTCAACCACACAGGGACAGACTAAAGGGATGGAGACAGGGCTGTCAGGAAAGAGAAGGAGAGGGAGGAGGTTTGACTATGAAAGCAGGTGGACAGTGTCCAAGCACCCGTGTCAGAAAATCTACTTGTCCTCCCTGGCTTTCTATGGCTGTGATAAAGTAGCTTGGGGAGGAAAGGGTTTATTTTACAACTTCCAACTCCCAGGTCACAGACCATCACTGAGGGAAGTCGGGGCACGGACTCAAGGCAGGAGCTGAAGCAGAAACCACGGATGAATGCTGCTTACTGGCTTGCTCCTTATGGCTTGCTTTGATTGTTTATTTATTTGTTTGTTTATTTGAATTTTTTCCTTTTTTTTTTTGGTTTTTTGAGACAGGGTTTCTCTGTGTAGCTTTGCGCCTTTTCTGGAGCTCACATGGTAGCCCAGGTTGGCCTCGAACTCACGGAGATCCGCCTGGCTCTGCCTCCCGAGTGCTGGGATTAAAGGCGTGCGCCACCACCGCCCGGCTTATTTGAATTTTTCAAGACAGGGTTTCTCTGTGTAACAGCTCTAGCTGTCCTGGAACTTGCTTTGTAGAGCAGGCTGGCCTCGAGCTCAGAGATCTGCCTACCTCTGCCTCCCAAGTGCTAGGATTAAAGGTGTGCGCCATCATTGCCTGGCCTCTTTGAAGAACCATCTGGCCAGGGGTGGCAGTAGCCACACTGGGTTAGACCCTCAATCATTAAGAAAAAACCTTGCAGACTTGTCCACAGGCCATAAAATGGAAGCTCTTTCTCAGTTGAGGCTCCTCCTTCCCAGATGGTCCTACCTTGGATCAAATTGACAAACCAGTACATCATCTTCCCAAGGTGATGGACAGGGAGTCAGGCAAATGTAACAGCCTTGCAGGGCTGGGAACACCTGATCCTGTCTGCCTTTGATGCTCAGCTTGCCCCTGAAAAGGAGGATCATGCCACTTTTGCTGAAATGTATTCCACAGTCCCTGCCAAGGCTGCTTGGTAAAGTACCTCCTCCTGTCACAGCCAAGGGGCCCTAGAGCTACAGAGAAGCCTCCAAACAGCTCTGCATTGCTGACCATACCACTTAACAACCTTGAGCTGACTGACTCATTCACTCTGTGGAGGCTGCTGGTTACAAGCTCCAGATTTGCTAGGCTGTTTACAGGACCCACAATGATTTCATTCATAAAATAGCTGTCCTCCACAAGCTGGAACCTGTCTCTTCATCCTCATGAGTGACATTAGCGTGGTCCAACATTATATAATGGGCGATCATCAGCTAGTCTTAGATTCAAATTCTAACTTTCCTGTTAAAAACAAGTCCTTTCAGGTCTTTTTGAGGCTCAAATGACCTATAAATAGTACCTGTCATATAGTAGATGCTCACTAATGTTGCTGCTTCTTGAGGTGCTCAATAAGTGTTGGTTCTCAATGTCATAGTCATTGAACAGCTAACGCATGTTGGATACTGTCAACGGGATCTGATAGGATGGCTTCTCCTCTCTTTTCTGGTCAGTGAGTGCTATTCTCATTTAATGGCTTGCTCCTCATGGTTTGCTTTGATTGCTTATTTGTTTATTTGTTTGTGTTTTTCGAGACAGGGTTTCTCTGTGTAGTTTTGGTGCCTGTCCTGGAACTTGCAGGGTGTGTGTGTGTGTGTGTGTGTGTGTGTGTGTGTGTGTGTGTGTGTGTGTGCCACATGCATATATAGTGCCTGCAGAGGCCAGTCAAGGACATTGGATCTTCTGGAACTGGAGTTGCAGACAGTTGAGTGGATGCTGGCAATCTCACCTGGATCCTCTCGGGAATAGCCAGTGCTCTTAACCACTGAGCCATCTCTCCAGCCCCCTCAATATACATTTGAAGTGGTGTCTTTTCCATGAAGAGCAGTCAGGAGCCATCATTTATGGGGTGTCCACTCTCTGCCTGGCCTTCACCAGGGGTGTTCCAAATAGACGCTTCACTGAAATTCACAGTGACTCCTTGAAGTCAGTAGTACTCTGCTCTGTAACTGAGCAGACTGTGGACCTAAGATGCTCAGGTACTTTCCTGAAGTCACACAGTCAGAACTCTCTGGACTGTGGAAACAAGCAGACTGAGTACAGAAGGCCATGAGGAGGGCAAAGGGACTGAGAGACTGCAGTTTGTTACCCGTCCCTTGAGAGTGACAGGATTGTGAGCCATAGAGATGACAAGCATCCCAAGAGACCAGCCTCTTCCAACCAGCAAACAGCAGGCCAACTCAAACAGTCCCTTGAGAGTGTGGCACCATGATGTCACCTTGTTTATTCCCTGGGTGGGAATCAGGCCCACACAGAGGCTTGATGAACTGCTGGTCTCAGACAGCAAAATGACAATGCCTTGTGACTTACTCTCTGTGCCACCAGCGGCTTCTCAGCCGCAGGTCACCCAGAAGTAAATCACAGGGTTGCTTAATCTTTGCTCTAATTCCACAGTTTAGAAACCATTCTGTGTCACTTCCATCACTGACCCTACTTAAGGGCAGGGTGACAGCAGTGTGCTTAGAGACAGCAGACTCAGGGTTTCTTTCAAGCCTGGTTATGGGCTAGTTGCTTAAGAATAAGATTCAGCCTTACTTGTTTTCTTTAGAATTTAAAAATTTATAAAATATAAACATATATACAATCATATACAATCCAATATATAATAAATTATATATAATATATAAACATATACACACAAAAATATAGTGTGTGTGTGTGTGTGTGTGTGTGTGTGTGTGTGTGCGTGTGTGTGTGTGTTTTGAGAAACCCCCCCTCAGGGCTTATTCTTCTCCTTTTTCTCTTGTTAGTCCCCTCTGCTGGCTCCTTTGCTTGGGAGCCTGTGAGGTAACACATCTTGGTGACAGAAGAAATTGCCCTGTTTATGGCAGCTGGGAGGGAAAGAGGAAGAGAAAGGAAGGGCAGGGTCCCAGGACCTCCATCTGGACCCCACCTCTGCAGGCCTTCACCAACACCCATCTTCACTCTGACAGACAGGACCAAGCTGTCACATGTGCCTTCAAGGGACTAAAGTGTCAGGTGCACCTTGAAGTTATTTATTTATTCTGTGTTCATATATTCTATGTTCTAAGCTACAACTCTAGCTTCTTCTAAACTCCACAGGAGCATACACACACATACACATGGATAAAAATAAATCTTTACAAATTTTATTTAAGCCGTATATGAGCCTTTTCATGTATAAAGTAACACAAATCACACACACACACACACACACACACACACACACACACACCTTTTAGAAGCCAGTGTTGCTGAGCCAGATGGTGGCGGCGACGGCAGCACCACCAGTACTTGGGAGGCAGAGGCAGGCGGATCTTTGAGTTCAAAGCCAGCCTGGTCTACAGAGTGAGTTCCAGGACAGCCAGGGCTACATGGAGAAACCCTGTCTTAAACCAATCCTCCCTGCCCCACTCTCCTACCTCCCCAAAAAAGAAAAGAAAATCCAGTGCTGTGCTGGCAAAGAAAACTCAGTCAGTCCTGTTAGGCCGCGGCCTGCAGGCAGTGCTGTGGCTTAGCACCACTGACGTGTTACAAGCACCTGATCTTGCCGTGTTACAAGCACCTGATCTTGCTCTTCTGGAGTTTTGCTGTTCCCCTTTCATTTAAATCATAGGTGCTGGAACCATGGATGGAACCAGGCTTTGTTTTCTTCCCATCGTTTCTTCTGCAGAGTCAACAACAGAATATAAGCGTTTTGTGTGGTTCTCCTTAGGGACAATCCCATTATTAAATGGACTCAGGACCTACTGGGCTCTCAGCTTTTATGCCCCTACCACCACACACAAGCATACGTGGAAGCAGCTGTGCATCAATCACCACGCTTCACCAGTCACCATGTGTCAACCCCTAACCAAAGGGCAGATCATATCAGGCCCTTTATATGTGTTAGCCATTCATTAAACCTAGTCATCAAACGTCTATGGTGGCCACACCATAATTCCCTTTTCAATACATAGTCAAATTGAGATTTGAAGAAGTTATGAAACTTATGTGAGTTATGGATTTACAAGAGGTAAAGACAGCATTCTAAACCAAGTCACTTCTAGTTTCAAATCCTTAGAATATTCCACATTAAATACATATATGCATGCTACACATACAAACATACACACACACACACACACACAAATTTCTGCAGTTATTCTGTAAGCTCATATTAGAAACACATTCAACATTCACATTATAGCTCCGTTTCCTTCCTTCCTAACTCTGGGGACTAAAAGATCTCAATGCTAGGCACATGCTTAGAATATATGAGCACAGAATAACTAAATAACGTAAGCAGTGCATTAACACTTGGGTCTGCTGTGAAAATTTTTTATAAGCTGTATGGGCTCAACCTATGGTTCCTAACAAGTGTAAAATATCATCCAGCGGGAACACCACTTAATATTCTTGGGCTGTTGGGGCCAGTGAGATGGCTCAGCAAGCAAAGGAGGTTGCTGCTAAGTCTGACAACCTGAGTTTGATTCCCAGACTCACATGACGGAAGAATCCACTTCTGCAAGCTGTCCTCTGACCTCCACATGTAGTGCCATGTCATGTGCATACATGTGCATGAACACAAACATGTATGTATGTATGCATGTATGTATACTAGAAAGGTGCAGTGGTGCCTGCCTGTAGCCATAGCTTCTCAAATGCCGAGGCAGCAGGATTAGTGTAGTCTTGATAGCCATGTGGAGCCACCAGACTGCCATCTACAGCAGCTTTACTGTGTTACAGCTCCACTGGCAACGTGCCAGGGTTATGCCTTTTACCACGAGTGCCATCCTAGTGCGTGTGAAGCGCTTACGGCACTGTGCCTTTGATTTACACTGTCCTAGTGAGCATTTTCATGTGCTCACTGGCCACTGGCATGCCTCCTGTGGTAGGTCCCGAATGTACCTGAGGTGAAAGGAGTAGGACAGTTAGTTTCTTGCATCTTGTCAGAAGAAAAAACAGTCTGTATTTCTCGAGTTACACACCCATCCAGTTATCTTCTGAGCACCTTCACTGCTCCAGCCACCAGAAGACACAGAGATGAAGAAGGCCAAGGCAGGAAGTCAAACCATAGATACAATGCTCTGCTCAGCTTCCTGGCACTCTAATGAAAGTCTGAACCTAACTTGGCTTTTGTCCAGACAGTTTATCTGTTCCTGGCAGGGGTAGAATGGAACAAGATCCCTGGTTCCTCGTGGCTCATTGTCTCACACACCAAGCTCCAGGCACAGAGGCGAGAGCCATAGAAATGGCGGGGATGACAGTCTGACATGTCCCAGGCTGGTCTCAAACTCACTATGTAGCTGAGGATGGCCCTGAACGCTCTTGTTTTGCTTTTGGAGACAGAGTCTCTCTATATAGCCCTGGCTGTCCTGGGCCTTGCTCTGTAGACCAGGCTGGCCTCAAACTCCCAAAGATCTGCCTGCCTTTGCCTCCCAAGTGCAAGGCTCGGAGGTGGGAGGCACCACACCACACCCAGCTTGGGCCTGGCCTTTTTCCTTTAAGGATTTGTTTTATTTACATGTGTGCTTATGTATGTATTTGTGTTCAGGTGTCCAGGGAGGTCAGAAGTGGGGTGTCAGATCCCTGGGAGCTGTAGTTACAGGCATTTGTGAGCTGCCCTGTGGGGGTACTGGGATCCAAACTCAGGTCTTCTGATAGAGCAGTGGGTGCCCCTGAGCCTTCTCTCTAGCTGTTTGGATTTGGTCTTAAAGGATATTTATAAGTTTGACAGGACAAGACAGAGCATGGCCTTGAACTTCTGATTTTCTGGCCTCCCATTTCCTAGGTGCTGAAGTTGTAATGTGTACCATGGTGCTTGGTTGGTAGAGTGCTGAGGATTGAGCCCAGTGACCCCTACGTGATAGGCAAACACTCTGTCAATTGAGCCACATGGACAGCCCTGAACTGGGAGATTTATGGGTTTTTTGTTTGTTTGTTTTTTTGTTTTGTTTTTGTTTTGTTTTTGTGTGTGTGGCAGGGTGTCATTCCATAGCCCTAGCTGGCCAGGATCTCACTATTTAGCCTAGTGTACTTATCAGTTAGCTTAGGATGAAGACTGTGAGGAATGTATGAGTGTATGCAACGCTTCTGTGAAAACATGGCCCTGCAGAGGAGACTGGAGGGCAGCTGAATGTGATCTGCTCAGAACGCCTGTGTAGCCCCATCCAGCAGCTGAGCCTGAGATTGAGTCTGGGCTACACATTGTCTCTTGGCTGGGATTTCCCCAAGGGAGTAACAGGGTCCCCCGGCAAGCACTTGTAGGCTTTCAAAAAGACATTTTAAAGGCTCTGCTGCCTGATGAAAGCTGTCAAGTTTCTTTGCTTTTAGGATTAAGACAACGCAGGTAGAAACACTGGTTAGGCCAAGTTGATCAGCAGCTCTGATTGGCTGCTGATGACCTAATGGGGATTTCAGGAGCACCAGTGGGCTGGCAGTCACTTATAACCGGCAGAGCCACAAAGCAGGAAGGTGGAGCATGCAAACTGATAGCGTGCTTAAGGGCGGGCAGTGTATTTGAGGAGCTTATGGGGGCCACCAACTAGGGATTTTTAAAGCACATGGTATGTTGTAAGCAATAAAAGAGAGTCTCACATACGAGAAACAACGCTACTTCTCAGGGCCTCCTGGGTTCCTCTGTGTTGCCTCTGTCTTCTGAATATGCCAGGTGTCTTTCTCTCCAGAGAGCAGGCTGAGTATGCAGACAAGCACCAACAAGTCCCTCCTTCACTCAGTCCCCTCCCTCTGCCCAAACCTGCTCCCCACGGCCCTGAGGCTGCCATCCACTCGTACCTTGAACTCATGCCAAACTACCTACCCAGACCTTTTCTCCTCCAGGTGGCCACAAGGTCAGCATGCCAGGCTTTGGCCATATGCTGGGACAGGCTTAAAACACACGTTATGAATTCTCCAAACAGTAGGGAGGGAAAAAAATAACAGGGAATACAAACCTGTGGGCACAGTCAGGGAGGAGCGTTTTCTGTAACAGGAAGAGTCGCTGGGGACTGGCTCACCTGGTGAGTCACCGCAAGCTCCTTCCTCTTGGCTGGCTACCAAAAGAGAAGGGAACACAGGCAACAGCCTGTGGCCTCTGGGGAGGCATGTGGGGCATTTTAGAGAGACTGCGGTTTGTACTAGAGGATAGCAGAGCCGGTGGAGAACCACCAGGAGTGGGATTCCATGGGGCCTTGCTGTCTCTGGATGACCCAGGTCCCCCTCTGCATGACCTCAGCTGCCTCCTTTGCCGAGTCAGGAGCCCCCCACCCTTTCCAGCCCAGCTTGGCCCTCTTGGAGCTTCATGAGCTGGACAAAGTGCTCTGATACTACCTCAGATTACAGGCAGGATCCGTCATGGGCTTCACATGTACGCAAGCTAGTCCTGAGAATCCTGCCTCGTGCAGTGGGTCCCCAGAGGAGAATGTGGGTTCCTAGGACCAAGTTGTTCAGTGTCACAAACCTAAGGCTTTTGATTCAAACCTCTGGTCTTGTGACTCTGAAGTTTCCCAAATGTGATTTGCTTAAAACAAACAAACAAACAAAAACAAAAACAAAAACAAAAAACACCAACAAATAATAGCAAAAACCTAAGGCTGGGGAGCTGACTCAGCAGGTCTGAGTGCCTGCTCTGAATGTCTGAGGACTTGAGTGAGTCTCCAGCACCCATGTAAAAAGGTAGGCATGTCTTTGCAGGGGCCTTTAACCTCAGTGCTGCAAGGACGAGGACAGGAGAATCACTGTGGCTGGCTGCCAGCCTCGCTCTAGGTTCACTGAGAGACCCTGGTTCGGGAGAATACAGCAGAGAGCGACAGAGAAGAACCCCTTTGTCCTCCTCTGGCCTCCACACACATGGCCTCTCACATATGTGCATATACCACATACATACTCTTAGGAAAATAAATAAAACAGTTAAATAACAACAAAACACACAAACAAAAGACTAGTGGCAATTTTAAGTCTTCTTTGATGACCAAAACTATTGGCTGAGAGAGACACTTGCAAACATGGTCCTGGCCAGCTCACTAGCTTGTGTTCTTGAGAGCCACTGTGTTTATGGATGTGATTTTTCTCAATTTACAACAGCATACATATTTAATTAAGCAGAATGCTCCTAACTGGAGCTCAATACTAAACCCACTGATGTGTTCTGAGCTAAGTAGACACTTAAAACAGGTTTGGGCACCTTATGCTTTGATTAGATGGGTGCTCCGTGCATATACAGGGAACTTCCTGGAGAAAGCAGGGCCAAGGAGAGTTCTCTTAGCAGCTTGGAAGGCACAGAGAATCAGTAGGTACAACAGCCTTTTGTCTAAGGAGAATGCTCTCCTCAGAACCAGAGTGGCAGAGCAGGCCCACCACTACCCTTCTTCCAACAGTAACATTGCAGGATGAGCAGGTGTTAACTGGAAGGCTGCCCTAGGACCTGCCAGCTGTACCAAGGGCAGAAAAGGGAGTGTTTTCCATAGAACAGCCACATGCCGCTGTCCCATGGCCAGAATCTGCAGTCCCCAGACATAAGGCATGCTCTGGGCCCAACCCTACCCTTTCTCCCTTTGAGGTTTTATCCTCACCAATTTGGCTTCTTTAAGAAATTGCTATAACTGAGTGGCTTATAAACAATAAAAAAGCATTTTTCACAGTTCTGGAAGCCTTGGTAGAATTGATATCTGTTAAGGGTCACCTCCTCACAGTGGCAGAAGCAGATCATGTTGATTGGGGTCTCCTATAAAGGACTAATTGCCTCAAAGGCTCCACCTCTTTTTGTAAAGATTTATTTAAATTTTTTAAATGTGTGTGTGTGTGTGTGTGTGTGTGTGTGTGTGTGTGTGTGTGTGTAGGGGGTTTGTGTGAGTGTGAATGAAGCACCCACAGAGATCAGAAGAGGACATCAGAGCCCCCGAAGCTAGAGTTACAAGCAATTGTAAGTCGATGGATATGGATGCAAGGACTGAACTCAGGTCCTCTGGAAGAGCAGCGCGCATGCTCTTAACAGCTGAGCCATCTCGCCAGTCCACAGCCCATCTCTCAATGCAGTCATCTCAAGGGCAAGGGTTTCAACATGGGAATTTGGGGGAACAAAAACCTTCAGATGTAGCAAGGTTCAAGCTATGACTAGACCATTTCCTCATGGCTGCCATTCACTAATGGTTGTTCAACCACCATATTGGCCTCCGGCTTTGAGCTCCCTGCACCCAATTCATCTCAGTCACATTCCCAACTCCATCCTGGTGCTTTCCAAAACCCATATGAATGACCTGCCCTGAAGCTATGTTTCTCAGGGACACAGCTTCTCCATGTTAAACCTTCATCAACATGGGGTGAGCCCGGCCATTCATTTCCAACAGCTATATGCAAACCTATGCATTTTTTGTTTTTGTTTTGTTTTTGGTCTGTCTCTGTGTATGTATACGTGTGTGTGTGTGTGTGTGTGTGTGTGTGTGTGTGTGTCTGCGTGTGTCCATGTGTGGGCACGTGGAGGCTCAGGTTTATGTTGGCTGTCTTCCTCAGTTTCTCTTCATCTTATTTGTTGAGACAGTCTCCCACTGAACCTGGAGCTGCTGAGTCAATTAGACTAGCTGCCCGATTACAGGGACATGCTGCAGGGCCCGACTTTCTGCTTTGTTTTGAGACAGGGTCTTACTATGTAGCCTGGCTGGCCTAGAATTTACTATATAGATCAGGCTAGCCTCAAACTCAGAGATTCACCTGCCTCAGCCTCTCAGGTGCTGGAATTAAAGGCATATGACACCATGCCTAGCCACAACTTTTTTTTTTTTTTTAAATATAGGTTCTGGGGATCAGACCTTGGTCCTCATGCATGTAAAAGAATTCTTTAAGACTGTAAACTAGTCCTAAGAGGTTTGTATGTTGAGACGTTTTATAGAAAGCCACACTAGAATGCTGGTGGAAGTGACTTGGCTCATGCTGGGTTTACTGATTGCTTACCATGATCCAACAGTGCACAAGGTATTAGTTACAGTCTGTTGTCTGACCGGACCTGAAATTAACCATTTGAATAGGCTAAGTCACATCGGGCATGAAACAGAGACAATCGAAGCATTGCTGACTTACATATCTGTGTGTGTGCATGTATGTGCGCATGTGTACACGTGACTGGGCAGGTAGGAATGTACACATGAGTGCAGGGCATCGCATCTCCCAGAGCTGGAGTCCCAGGCAGTTGTGAGTCACCCAACAAGGTGTTGGGCACTGAACTCTGGTGTTCTGTAAACACAGCCCACACTCTTCATCACTGAGCCGGCTCTCCAGCCCTGTCGGCCAGGCCTCAATAATGCCGGAAGAAAAGCAAAGAGCTTCCTTGCTTTTTTTTCCAGAGTCACTGGAGCTCCAAGGAGTTTGAGGTTTCAAAAAGGAGTGGAGGGATTACTAAATGGTGTCAGGATTAATGAGACTACAGCTTCCCAGAGAAAGCCGAGGGCAGTGATTAGGATAAGTGAACTCCCCAAGGCCACACAGTAAGCGGTGAATGGAAACTTGAACTTGAGCCTACAAGGCACAGCGAGGCGAGTGCTGCACAATGGAAGTATCAGCAACTCCCCACCACCCAGGGCAGCTGAAGGAGTGATATGGCTTCCAGAAGGTGCCAGTCTGGTAGTGGGTACTTAGGTATTACGGCCCTCTCTCCCTCTCTTGACTCCACATCCAGCATTCTCTCTGTCAGAAGACACAAGCTCATAATCACCTGACTTAATCCAAGAAGACAACATCGGCATGCCTAAGGATGGAGAAGATAGCATGGCAGTCATCTGAGGCCCAAGCCAACCCTGGGAGAGAGATGTTATCCTTGTTTTCCAGAGGAAGAAAGGCAACTTCTTGGAGGATAAATGGGCTCCCGGGGCCTTCTGCTCAGGAGCAATACTCTGGGATTTGAACTGAGTTCTGACTGCCTGCTGAGGCCTGTGAAACCCACAGCCATTTTCTAAGGCAGAAAGTGAGCCCCGTACTGCGGAAGCATGGAAAGGCTGGGGACTTGCTTTGCGGAGGGAAGGATTGCATGCAGGCCCTGTTTTGAACTGCTAGAGTAGAAATGCGTGCTCTCCTGTGACTAAGGAAGGAGAAGCTGAAAGTCAGGCTGCAGGATCCTGTAACTATGTAACTATCTGCAAAATGACTACGTGCTCCAGCCTCATGAGACCATCTGCTTCCAGAGTCACCCAACCATGGACTGTCACATGTACACAGTGAAGCCTATGATGGTTGCCTCTGTACTGAATGAAGGTCTGTGACATTTTTCCTTCTCCTTATTTCCTAAATAATATGTCACAGCGATTTACATAAGTCTACACATTGAAGCCGGCATTACAAAGCACCCTAGAAGATATAAAGCATGCAGAAGGATGATCATAGGTTCAATGCAAACAGGACCCCACTGGCAACAGGAGGACCTGCAGATTTTGGTACCTTTGAGGCCCTAGAAGCAATCCATTGTAGATAACGGAAGACAAATGTACACTTTTACAAGATGATGTAGCTGAGGTACAGTTTAAGTGACCTACCAGAAGTAAGAGAACTAGTCAGCGGAGTCACAGGGCAAACCCAGGGAATCTCGTGTGTGTGTGTGTGTGTGTGTGTGTGTGTGTGTGTGTGTGTGTGTGTGTGTGTGTGTGTGTGTGTGTGTGTGTGTGTGTGTCTGTGTATGTGTGTGTGTGTGTCTGTGTCCAGTGGCCTAATCTGTTAGTACATGGTGCTTATACAGCAAGTGTGTCCTGACACACAGCTGAATTTGTTTTTTGTTGTTGTTTTGATTTTTGCTTTTCCAGACAGGGGCTTCTCTGTGAAGCCCTGGCTGTTCTTAAACTTGCTCTATAGCCCAGATCTGGCCTTGAACTCAGAGATCCACCTGCCTCTGCCTCCTGAGTGCTGGGATTAAAGGTGTGTAGCACTTGCCCAGCCTCAAAACCTGTTTTAAGCTAACATTGAAATCCATGGGTTTCATGATGGCATTTCATGTAGATGTCTCATCTATGTCTCCCCTAGGGTAACTATTTTTTTTGTAAGTGCATTTCACACTTATAAACGAGTTAAGCCTTCACTGTATTGGAAGAAAAGGCAGATGCTTTTTTGTGTGTGTTGATTAAAAATATCTGCAAAACATATGCTTGTTGTTCTAGTTAAACCAAGCCCTGCTATCTCCGCGCTTGTGTGAGCTGGGACTGCAGTCCTAATAAAAGCATCGAAACCCCAGCTCCCACCCTTCCCAGCCGCCTGAACTGGCGTGGCCCACCTCGAAGCGAATTCAGTTTTTTGCTTCCAATAGGTTCATATTTGGAAGTAGTTCCAAAATTTGAAGCACACAGCTGTTACTCCCAAAAAGGAAACTTTAAAATAACCCTTGAGTTAAGAAAGATACCTACCCCTGTCAGAGAAACAACTAGAATATATGTTCTAGCTCATTTTTCTGTTGTGGCAAGACACTGACCAAAAGCAACATGAGAAGAAAAAGGTTTATTTAGCATCCAGGTTACAGTCCATCATTGAGAGAAGCCAGGAAAGGCACTCAAGGCAGGAGCTTGGCGCAGAGAACCTGGAGGCACGCTGCTTACTGGCTTGCTTCTATGCTACACTGTTTTATGATGTCTAGAAAAGAAGGTTTGGTTGGAAAGAACTCTCTGAAGGTTTCTCCTGAATTACGGAGGCACCAAGGTTTCCAATCTTTAAAAAAAAAAAAAGTCCAGAAGGCTTTCTGAATTCAGCACTAGAGATTTTCTCTCTAGAAAGGGGCAGGCATTGCTTCAGCTGGCAAGCCTCTTGACTCTGAAGGCTCACAGCTGAGTCCTGCTGTGCAAACAGTAACACTTAAAGAAAGTCCAGGCTCAAGCCTTCAGCTCTGATAATATGGATAGTACCATACAAAGGCTGTCCGCCTTGCCTCAGTTTAGGACCAGCTTCTCAAAGGTCTTCTATGTTAGTAAGCATGAAGCACAATGACAACATACTTGATGGTCAACTGATGAGGAAAAAAGAAAACTATTTTGGCTCACTGTTTTGGAGGCTTCAGTTCATTCTCAACTAGTCCCATTGCTTTTGAGCCTGTGTGTGGTGGTGGCATGTTATGTCAAAGATGCTCACCTCATGGTGAAGGAAAGAGAAATGAGGAACTAGGGTTCCACGGCCCCCTTTATTGCTGCTCCCAATGACCCTTCATTAGGCCCCTTCTCTTAGTCCTCCACTACCCCAAATAGTGCCACAGACTGATAACCAAGCCTTTCACACTTACCTAAAGCACTGCAGCCAGCTCCGACACATCCCATGTAGCTGGTGAGGAGTCTACCACAGCTCAGTTATACTGTGGCCCAGTCTCTTGCTGCCCTCATGATCTCCCAGGTGTTAGTTCGATCCTCCCCAGTGTCTTCAGGTGAATCCCATTTTCAGAATCTGTTTCCCTGGGAACCTACCAGTGCCAAAGGACTCAGACACACAACTGTGGTCTACTATCCTTCAGGGAAACAGCTGTGAGAACAGAGTTGGAACTCGTTAGGCACTTAGGAGGATACCCAGGTCTGTGGGTCTCTTGCCAGAGGACTGCTACACATCTGCAGCAAGGGAGAAAATGCACCATCATGATAGACTCCCTCTTAAAACCTGAAGCTTCAGTGTGGCAGCAGTGGTGGTGCACACCTTTAATCCCAGCATTCAGGAGGCAGAGGCAGGTGGATCTCTGTGAGTCCAAGGCCAGCCTGGTCTACAGAGCAAGTTCCAGGACAGCCAGGGATATACAGAAAAACCCAGTCTCAAAAAAACAACAAAACAACTTCACAGCTTCAGAAATCCTATCATTTCTATAAAGAAAGGTGGGAACCTTCCCCTCAGCATGCAAACAAGAGATTAGATGCCACACAGCTGCCATTCCTGCCCTGCCTCCCTATCCACACAAGGTTCATAAACACTCAGCTCAACAACTGATTCATGATCAGCTCTGGAGATGGCCAATGGTTCCTATCTTCTGATAGAGTGCTGGAGACAGTGGAGTGGACACCAGGGATTTTTGCACAGCATTTGACAAAAGACAGACAAGATGACATTTTCTCATCTCTCTCTCTCTCTCTCTCTCTCTCTCTCTCTCTCTCTCTCTCTCTGTAAAATTACAGGTCTTAGACTCAGTTTGGCGATTTGGTAAAACTGAAGAGTCAATGTGGCGCTAGCTGGGGTACAGTGGTCATGGGGGAGAATGCTGAAGAGTCCCAGGCAGTTCAGTGATCTGAGTACATGCACAAGACACTGAAATGGGGAACTGTCTTAGTTTGGGATTTTACTGCTGTGAAGAGACACCATGACCATGGCAACTCTTGCTTCTCCATCTTTCCCACACCTCTTCATTCATCCTAATGGCATCGGGAGCTGCAGTGCATCACACAGTGTGTGAAAGGGACTGGTCCTGCAGAACTATAACTACAGAATCTCCACGATTGGGGCAACCCGCTATTGGAGAGGAGTTTTGATGAGGGCCCAGTGATGATGATGTGCCAGAAACCAGAGACCTTGAACCAGCCATAGCAACTCTTATAAAGAAAACATTTAATTGGGATGGCTTGCTTAAGTTTCAGTCCATTATCATCATGGCAGGGAGCATGACGGCATGCAGTCAGACATGGTGCTGAAGGATAGCTGAGAGTCTTACATCTTGTAAGCATCATGGTCCTTATTTTCATTTTATGCATAGAAGTATTCTGCCAGCATCTATGTTGGTGTATCATGTGTATGCAGTGCCCACTGAGGTCAGAAGAGGGTGATGGATTCCTTGGATCTGAAGTTGCCATGTAGGTGCTGGGAACTGAACCTGGGTCCTATACAAGAGCAGCCAGTGTTTTTAACCATTGAGCAATCTCACCAGCCCTTAGGCAAATTTTAAAAAGATTAATTTATTTAGAGACCGAGTCTCACTAACTATGTAGCCTTGCTGGCCTGGAACTCACTGTGTAGATAGGTTGGCCTCAAAATAACTAAGGTCTGCTTGACTCTGCCTCTGGAGTGTTGAGATTCAAGGCATGCATCACCATACTCAGTAAGATTTATTTACTTTATGTGTATGAAAGATTTGTTTGCATCTATGTATGGGAATCACATGTATACATACCTGCTTTCATGTGGGGTCTGAGATGCAGGCTAAGGTCCTCACACTCATGCAGCAAGTACTTTAAACACTGAGATGTCTCCTTGGCACTGCCTCCCCCCACTCATTTTTTTTTTTTTTAGAGAGATTATCCCATTACAACTGGACTGGCTGGCTAGCAAGTCCCAGGGATTCCCCGTCCCTCCCTCTGAAGTGCTGGGATTAGAGGCACACTCTGAGGTGCCCAGTTTTTACATGAGTGCTGGGGATTGCACTCAAGTCTGCAGGCAAGTACTTTTTTGGCTGAGCTATCTCCTCAGCCTCTTTATTCATTGTGGTTGCTGCTGACAAAAATAGTCCATTGCATGGCATTTTGGGTTTTGTTTGTTTGTTTGTTTTGTTTTTAAAGATTTATTTATTTATTATGTATACGGTGTTCTGCCTGCATGTTTACCTACATGCCAGAAGAGGGCACCAGATCTCATTACAGATGGTTGTGAGCCACCATGTGGTTACTGGGAATTGAACTCAGGACCTCTGGAAGAGCAGCCAATGCTCTTAACCGCTAAGTTATCTCTCCAGCCCCGACATTTGTTAATTTATTCACTCACCAATTGATAAAATGGGATTGTTTTCATTTAACTACGGAGGATGAGGGTACTAGGCACAGCCATGTCCAAGGTTTTGTATGGATATATGTACCCATTTCTCTTGGATATAGACCCAGGAGTGGAATCACCAGGTCATAGTAACTGGGTGTTTAACCTTTTAAGGAACTGCCCAAATGTTTTCTAAAGCGGCCTCACCTCTTTATGTTCCTATCAGCAGCAAAACTAGGTTCCCATTTCTCCACATTCATTAAAATGTTTTTTCACTTAAGCCTTCCTAGTGGCTGTGGAACTGTATCTCACTGTGGTTTGTTTATTTATTTATTTAGACAGTGTCTCGCTATGTAGGCCAGACTGGCTTTAAATTCACAAAGATTCACCTGCCCCGCCCCCAGTGCTGGGATCAAAGGCATGCAACCACCTTAACTTTCTTGACGGTGCACTTTCATCTTCAAACCAGGTCTGGTGGCATACAGCTGTAATGTAGAGGTAGAGGCAAGAAGATCAGAAGTTCAAGGTCAGTAACATAGTCAGTTTGAGGCTAGCCTGGGATATGAGACCCTGCATACATACATACATACATACATACATACATACATACATACATACATACATACACACACACACACACACACACACACACACACACACACACACAACTTTATTTATAGACAATGCCTCAATATAGTCTAGGCTGCCCTCCAACTCATATACAGCTGAGGATGACCTGAACTTCTGGTTCCCCTCCCTCTCCATAGGCTGGGATGACAGGCATTCACCACCACACCTGCTTTGTGCAGTGCTGGGGACTGGAGCCAGGGCTCTGTACACACCAGGCAAGCACGCTACCAAATGAGGTCATCCCTAGCCCCATGATACTACTACTTATTGATTACACTTTGGAGCTGTGTCTGAGAAGTCACTGACTAAGGTTGAGAAGATTTACTTCCTTCTTTTCCTCTGAACTTTGTTGTTTAGCTGTTACTTTTCAGTCTTTGACCTATTGAGTTGGTATGGTAGATGGTGTGTGATGAGGGATCAATGTCATTTTTTCGACGGTGGGTATCCTGTTGCCCAGTACGAGTCATTGAAAAGGTTACTCCCTCCTTCATTTATGTGTTGGAACCCTTGTCAAATCATCAAAACTTCTGTAGCCCCTTCCAACTAAGTGACTTCTCTGTCAGTCAGGCTAGGCTACGGGTAATAGCAACAAGTGATTCCCAAATCACACAGACTACAACAGATAATTCTCTCACTCAAGTTCAGGGGAGATCATGGGTCAGCTGTGACCCTGCTCAACATGGTCATAATACCAGGCCCCAGTTGCTAGCTAGAGCGGCATTTATCAAGACTCTCCCCAGGCTGTGGCTGAGGGAGAGTGAGTAAATTGGGGCTGCATGAAGGTTTCTTTTCAGGAGTGACACACACCATACCACTCTCACTTTATTGGTCAACCTAAGTCATGATGCCAAACCTGTTGGCAGCCAGGGAGGAAAATTGTTCCTCTCTCAGGGATGCAGTCATTTCAAGAGGCAACAGGCTATTCAGGGAAAGCACCGGCACCAACAGATCTTCACCACACGGGTATCTTGTGACCTCCAGGCACCACTCTGAGGACTTTGCCTGCTCCCTTCCCCTCGGATGGGTGCAATCTTGGCTATCTTCTCTCTGCTTTCTGCAGCCTTCCTGGATATATCTCATCCATTGTCATGGCATCGGTGACAGCCATCTATTAAATGCCGAGTCTCACACTGACATCTCTAGCTCTGGACATGGGTACATATTGATCTCCTAACACATTCCACAGTCATCCCAGGTGATGCTCAGACATGAACTATCATGGTCCTCATGCAACCCCTAAATCTATTCTTCTGGGTCCCCAGCTGCAACATATGAGTATCACTGTCCTCCTTGCCTCCCATCCAACCAGAACCTTGGTAACACCCACCTTCTTCCCAGTCAGCCATTGTGTGTACTGAGTCTACTCCTGTAACACCACCTCCATCAGCCCCTTGCCACCTATTCTCAAAGATTCTGCCATTGACTAGTTTTTCCCTTCAATCCATTCTCTATGTTGTGTCTATCACTAACACAAACTTCCCTGATGGCCATCACAGCTCTGGGGATCAGGACTGACCTAACAGGCCCTGTGAGGCCTTTCCTGCCTGGGCCTCTCACAGCCCCACTCCTGAACAGAAGCTGCCTGCTACTTTATTCATCTGTGGCCAGTCATTCCCTAAATCTGAGCCTCACTCTCCACACCCTATGCCTGGGACACTTTGCTCTCTTCTGGGCAACTTCTCCTTGTTCTTATGGCAAAAGCCAGCCATCACTTGCTTCTCCCTCCTGACTAAAACAGTAAGTAATTACAAGTGCTTTAACCCAGAGGGTGAGGGAGAAAGGGCTTTGGAACTGGATGGCCCGGTTTTGAATCCTGGCTTCCATGTATTGCCTGCAACACTGTACACAAGATCTTACATCTCTGAGCCTCTGTTGCCTCATGCAGAAAACAGAGATAAAAAGAGTCTTATTACATAAGGTTGTGGTCAGGATTAAATGAGTAAGTATGTAGAAGGTCCTTAGGACAGTACCTGACATACTGTAATGGCTCAACCAATGTTTGCCATTGCTTTGATGAAACTCCATAGCACACTATAATTACCCCTACAATTAAGCACTTATAGAGAAACAGATGCATAATTTACCCACGTGACCACTTTCTGCATTTTAAGATCATTTAGAGTTGGGACAATGCTCCAGGCCTCCAGATCCTAGCACACCATAAAAAAATTGTTCTGTTCTTTTTTTTTTCTTTTGGTTTTTTGAGACAGGGTTTCTCTGTGTATATAGCTTTAGAGCCTGTCCTGGAACTCACTCTGTAGCCCAGGTTGACCTTGAACTCACAGAGATCTGCCTGCCTCTGAATGCTGGGGTTAAAGGCTTGTGCCACCACCACCCAGCTTCTTTTCTTTTAAGACATGATCTCCCTATGTGTCTCTAGCTGGCCTGGAACTCAATATGAAGATCAGATTAGCCTTGAACTCAGAGATCTGCCTTTCTCTGAAGTGCTGAGATTAAAGGCCTGTGCCACCACACTTGGTTGAATTTGTTAAATTTTTGTTACTTATTTGACTAAATGAATGAAAGACCCTCATGACTCACATTGTCTTGTGAGGGGAGAGACTTGTCCTCTCTCCTCTTTATTTAGACAGGATCTCCACACCAGCCACCATGGCACACCTCTCCCCACCCCAGCGCTGATCGGTGGCTTTTTATTCTTGGCAGACCCTTGGCTGAGACCAGGTGGAACACACTCCCCCGTGAACGCCTTCTAGACTCTTCTTCGTTCCACCTTCTGCCAAATACTTCTAATTCTCCTAACACAACCTGCTGCAAGCTCACTTAGGTACACAGGGCTTGGTTAAGGACAATGAATGCAAGCCAGAGGGAGGAATCCATTTATGGATGTCCTGTACCATTTAAAAATACTTAGCCCAGAGACTGTGCTCTTTCAGACTCGTAGATGTGGAGGCCCTGGACTATAAAACCACCTCCTCCCTGGACAGTGGAAATGAAAGGGGGATAAAAAAGAAGACACTTGGGTTTGGTATAGGCTGTCAACAGATAGCTGTGACCCCGGAAGTAACAGCGGGTGACTGGCCTGCCTTACCTGCAAAGGGAGAGCACTTCACTGAAGTCTATTAATTCTGTCAGGTCATACACCATCTCTCCAAGGTGACTCATTCTAGGTGGGCTTTTTTTTTCCTTTTTCTTCTTTTTTTCCAGAGCTGAGGATCGAACCCAGGGCCTTGCGTTACTCTACCACTGAGCTAAATCCCCAACCTTTTTTTTTTTTTTTTGAGGACACAATGCTGGGGATGGAGCCCAAGGCAAAGGCATCTTCACACAGCTAAGTGCTCAGTCACTGAATTCCATCCTAGGCAGCCTTAGGAGGGAACTTTCTACAGTATGGTTTGGTATGAGAAGGAAATAGAAAATGGAAGGAAGCACAAGTGTCTTTATATTGTAGCCACCAGTGGAGGGCAAGGGACTTCATCTGGGTGAACCCGAGAGAAGGGACCATACCTTGAAGGTGAGTTCCCAAGGCCCCATGTGCTGGAGATGAAGACTTTGGAGGCACAGAACCCTGCTATGAGACTTCCCCTGTTTCTTGACCTTTACACTCCTGTTTCTCTGATGGCCAAGGAAAGAAAGGAAGATCCTAGCTTTGTTGTAGGATTAATGAGGTCAGTTACACATCATGTTAGCAGCTTACCATTAGTGCTAGGTCATCTTCCCTATTTAGGAAAGTGTTTACTGCACATGCCTGAATGTATGTACATATGTACGTACGTATGTGCATGCAGTGCCTGCAGAAGTCAGTGGATTCACTGGAGCTGGAGTCATCTTATGTGAATGTTGGGAACTGAACCCAGGTCCTCTGCAAGAGCCACAGGTGCTCTTAACTGGTGAGTCATCTCTGCAACCCCTACTTTGTCATGTGTGTCTCTATGTATACATGTGCATGTTTATGTATGCATGCATGCGGCGAGGTCAGTAATGCCAGGTGCCCATTGCTATTTTATACTTTTCTCTCTTTAAAAAAATTTTTTATGGGCTAGAGCTGGCTCAGTGGTTAAGAGTATGTATTACTTTTCTGCATGCATGCACGCACAGAGGCATGTTTAAAATAAATCTTTAAAAAAAAATTTTCCTGTGTGTGTGTGCCTTTTTGCCTTCTTGTTTGCAGGTATGTATACAGTGCCTGCAGAGGTCAGAAGAGGGTGTTGGATCCCCTGGAACTGGAGTTACAGATAGGTGTGAGCTGTCCCATGGATGCTGGAAACCAAACCCAGGTCCAGCTCTTAACCACTGGGTCATCTCTCAATCCCCAGGATTCGTATGGGAAGGCTGTCTTTGGGATGTAGACTACTTGCAATGGCAGTTCTGAGCTCTGCAGCAGTGTTTTAGGAAATTCTATCAGAAATAGGACAACAGCCTCTTTGCCAGGCATCACTTTAGTGGACTGTTTTAGGGAAGGGAGTAAAAGAAGATCCATAAATCCAAGAGGCAGTGCCTAGTGAAATAGCACCAAGAGTTACTGTTCAGAGCCTAGTGCTTGTTGGCCAAGGAGGGCGGTAGCTAAGGTACTGGCTGAAACCACACCATTTAAAGGAGTTGGCTTTGAACCCAGTCTCTGTTACTTAACTAAGTGGCTCTGAGTATGAATTACTTAACAGCTGAGTCTTAGTTCTTCAATTGTCAAGTTAGAATAAAACAGCACATGCCTTATAGGGTTGCTGGTTACATCAGGCTCACTGCTCAATAGAAGATCTTTTTTTTTGT
Source organism: Onychomys torridus (assembly GCF_903995425.1). Taxonomy (NCBI): domain Eukaryota; kingdom Metazoa; phylum Chordata; class Mammalia; order Rodentia; family Cricetidae; genus Onychomys; species Onychomys torridus. The sequence continues at coordinate 104,708,825 of NC_050445.1, forward strand.
GTGCGGTGGCAGGGTGGGGGGTTGGGTTTTTCTGGGTAGTTCTGGCTGTCCTCCAAACTCACTCTGCAGACCAGGCTGGCCTCAAACTCACAGAGATCCACCTGCCTTTGTCCCCCCCCCCCTTTTTTTTTTTAAAGATTTATTTATTTATTATGTATACAGTGTTCTGTTTGCATGTATCTCCACAGACCAGAAGAGGGCATCAGACCTCATTATAGATGGTTGTGAGCCACCATGTGGTTGCTGGGAATTGAACTCAGGACCTCTGGAAGAGTAGTCAGTGCTCTTAACCTGAGCCATCTCTCTAGCCCCTGCCTTTGCCTCTTAAGTGCAGGGATTAAAGGTGTGTGCCACCACCACCGGGCTTCAACAGTAGATCCTGATGGCATGTTCAGTGGCAGGACTACAAAGGCCAGCAGGGACACAGATGAAGAAATGTGCTCTTGATACCACGTTTCCACCCTCACACCTGCACTTCTCTATAGTTGAGTCTCTAGAATAAGCAGTACACATCTAGGGTTGTAATTTTAAGAGGATCACCACTGTCCAGAGCAGAATGGGATAGCTTTAAGAACTACATGTCTGTCCTTTCCAGCCAGCTTGAGCCCATTTTCCTTACAGTTGCTTCTTGTTTGAAGGTGTTGGCTGTGGCTGTTGCTGGACAGATGTCTCCATGTGAATGAAGGGCAGAGCAGATGCTAAGTCACCCCAGAAGGGGACCAGGCCAGGTGCTATCTGCTCCATTTTGTTCTGCTGGGGATCAGAGCCCACCAACTACGTTCTTCAGGCCATCTCAGTAGCCAGCTTTTCATTAGGCATTTATTGTCCACTGGGGACACTGTGGGAGACGAGGTAGGAGGAAGAGAGAGGTGACTTGCCTGACTTGTATCACAGCAGCAGCCATCATGGTGGTTGCCAAGTGGCATCTGGCAGTGGCAGGACACTGTCCCCTTTGTCTAACCTGGCACACAGGGCTCAAGCAAACTTACTGTGAACAGCATTCATTTGTTTATTTACCCTTAGACCAGGGAGGGAGCTGAAGGCCCAGGTAGGCAGAGGCCAGGCTGAGGTATCACAAAGCTTTACCCACTCACTTTCCTGCCAGGTCAAAAACACTGGGCTCTCTAAATGGTGGCTTGTGCAGCTTGGTTCTAAGAGCAGGTACTTAGGGGATGGAGAGACGGCTCAGCGGTTAAGAGCACTGACTGCTCTTCCAGAGGACCCTGGTTCAATTCCCAGCACCCACATGGCAGCTCACAACTTTCTAGAACTCCTATTCCAGGGGACCCAACACCCTCACACCAACATACATGCAGGCAAAACACCAATACACATAAAATAGAGTAGATATTTAGAGTCAAGTGGAAGCTGTCTTTAGGAGCTGGCCTCTGGAATCACATTAAGATCTTGCTCACTGCATTCTATCTATTAGAAGTCACTAAAGCCAGCTCATAGTCAAGGAATAATTCGATTCCGCCCACTGGTGAGGAGGGCCAACATTCATACACATTTTGAAACCTCCATGGGCAGTTACTTTAGCAATTCAGCAGCAGGTATGGGCCTGTCGGCTCCAGCCCAGGGGCGCCAGCAACTTCCTTGCTTTCTGAATGTCTCCCCTCTCCTCCTCTGAAGTACCCTCTTTTTTGTACTGGCCCCTCCAATGTTTGGGAACTAGCATTAAACTCGTTCTATCCGATACACCTAGGGAGTTTTCTTTTCTTCACAGGGCTCTGACAGATACGTATGGTTTTATCTGTGGTTATGCTGTGCAAACGCACCATCTGAACACACTAGCAGGCGCTTGAAGAGATATTGTGTGCTACGGAATACACTAGGTGCTTTATGGATGCCATCTCATATAATGCTGACACCAACCTGGACATACTGCTTTGAGCTGACAGTATTTTGGATGCAGAAAACTGAGGCTCCTCAGGTTGAACAGCCTGGATACAGCTGTGAAGAGGCAGAGCTGGACCTACCTCAGGTCTCTGGGTTGAGAAAGAACTTCCTGTCTAGAAGTTTTCCTCATACGACACCTCATTTTTCATTCTTATATACATGCTTGATGAGTTCCAATTTAGATATACATCTTCTGCTAGGAATGCACAGAGGACAGGCAAGAGTCCAGGGCAGGAGGAAGGGAAGGCTCACATGTTCATGACCTGTAAAACCTGCGGGTTGTATGTATGGGGAAAGCAGGGACAGAAGACCAGGGGCCAGGGCTGCTGTCCCAGCTGTTACTTAGCTGTGTTATGACCTTAGGCTGTATCTTCCTCTCAGGAGACCTCAGGTTCCACATCTGGAAAATGAACCTGATGCTCAAGCTCTATTGAGTGCACAGAAGTTACTGTGGGGCAGAAAAGACTGCCGGATATGGGACAGAAGGTGCAGCAGAGCTCTAGCAGAGGATGCTGACTGGCCTGAGGGGAGGTTCCTGTTGTTTCTTCTAAACAGCAGGGATCATATTAGCTTCCTATGGGAAAACAAAATCACTGATGCCAGGATACAACAAGACAGTGGCAGTAACCACCACTGAAAGAAACTGGTGGGCTTACAGCGCAAACGGGCAACAGAGAGCACCTGGAGGAATCGTGTAACGCCATCCCCATTTCACAGAGGGGAACACTGTTCACACAGACTAAACAACTTGCCTAAAGTCTTAGAGTTGGTAGTGAAGCTGTGTTCAACAGAGTTTACTCATCTGCTAAGTACGCTGGTCAACCTCACAGGCCAAGGTCATCTGGGGAGAGAAAACCCCAACTGAGAAGGTGCCTTAGCAAGGTACTCAGCCTGTAGGCCAAGTTTGTGGGATATGTTCTTGATGGATGATAGGGGAGGAGCCATCCCTCTCTGGGCAGTGCCACCTTTGGACAGGCTGAGCAAGCCAAGAGGAGGGCTACGGGAGGCGGCACCGTCCATGGCCTCTGCATCGGTTCCTAGTCTGGCTTCCCTGGGTGATAAGACTACAAACGGCAAGCTGGAATAAACCCTTCCCTCCCCAAGGTGGTCTCGGTCATGGTCTTTTTATCTCAGCAACAGGAAGTCAAGCTAGGGCACCAAGTACAAGCTTCTAATTTAGGCTGAAATGGGATAAATTCTAAGGTAGACAACTTACACTGTCAGAATTCACAACAGAATCGAAGGGTCAGCACCAAAGTACTGAGCACCGGAAATAGTATGAGGTGGACAGAGAGGACAGGAGGCTACAAAGACCCTGAGGTTTGATGGACCAGATAAGCCACCTGTGGTGGATGACGAAACTGCTTGCTGGTGTCCTTCCTCCTTGGTTCCTATCCAGGGAGCTCCTCTTCTCCTGCCATCCGAGCCTGGGAGGAAGCTGCCCCCGTGGGAAGGTAAGTAGCTCAGGGGGACTTATAGTCTTTCCAGGCTGCAAGTTGAAATACACTGCGCAGCATGCGTCATGAATCAGACTGTGTTCTCAAAGTCAGAACGCTTTCCCCAACCTGGATCACAAAACGCCCTTTCAACTCTGCACAGAAGACATTTCTTGGGATGCAAAGTCCTCTTACGTGCTTAGGTTGTACCTGAGTTAGTGTCTGACTCGTGAATTAAAAAAAAAAAAAAAAAGGAACAAGCATGGCCAGGCATGGTGGTGTACACCTTCACTCCCAGCACTCAGACAGAGACAGGTAGATCTCTGTGGGTTCGAGGCCAGTCAGGGCTACAGAGTGAAACTCTGTCTAACAGCAAAATACAAATCCAAAACAAAGCCTACCAAACATGATGCCAACCCTGATCTCCTCACTACAAGCAGCCAGTCAGTGACAGAGAAAGCCCCATCAAAAGCACGGAGCATTTATTCATAATCTATACACAACGCAGACACGGCAAGTCAGGGTGTTTTCCTCAACCAGCCTTTCCACATTTTGTTCAGTTTCCGTGAACTATAAATCACTGACTTCTTCACACCTGCAAGAGAAAAAGAAGTGTGGATGAGAAAATGAGCCTTGTTCAGTGGACACGTAGCTAGGGCGCCAGCGTCGCTTGGACCAGAGGCTTGTCTTTGGATTGGGGCTATGACGGGCTGACTGGACAGTCCTAAGAACCTGGGAGCTGAAGGCCAAGAGAGACGTGTAGTGGAGATTCTGAGGGGGGCCTCTGTTGTGCATACAATGCTAGACTTCCTGGGATAGCAAGTCTGAGTTAGGGGGGTACAGGCAGCCACTGAGTTTCACAGGTCTTTCAGAAGAGAGGAATTCCTGCACCCAGCCACAGCAGCTGGTGCTTCTGTGACCCACACATGCCCCTGTCTGCCTACAACAAATGCTATTCTATTTCCTGCTTAGTGCGTATGCCAGCTTGCTCTCATGCCTGGTGCTCATCTCTCACCTAACATTTACCACGTTGTACAGTGTTTGGAGCTGAGTCTCCTGCCTCTCTGCCTAGACTGACAGCGCTTCCAGGACAGGGACCTTGTTCTAGTCACCCTGTATCCCTTTCACCTGGTGCAGCACCTGCTACCCAGCGACACACAACAGGTACTCAGCTGAGTCTTTCGAAGTGGCAGAGGGAAGGCCGGCCCTCACAGCCCTGACTTCATCCCAACTGTCAGACTCCAGAGGAGAGGCTCGCTGGGGCTGATGGGAAACACATACAAAGGGGTAAGTGGTAGGCTAGTGTTCTCCAGCTCTGCCAGTGGACGTTATTACAGATCCGACTTCCTTGTGTTGAGGGTGAGGTTGCTCAGTGCTTTAGGGAGTGGCCTGAGGAGCTGAAGCCTTTTTCTCTTGGCCTTGTACACTGTGATCCGCGTTGTGGTTGGAAGAGCATGCTCCTGGCTGTGGGCTTGGTGAGCATGTTGACAAGGGGGCACAATCCATTCCAGGGAGTGATCTTTTAAACTACCTGGCCCTGTTACTTGGGAGCTGCCTCGCCTGCTTGGAACCTGTGGCTACTGCAGGCGGTGACAAAGAGAAAGGCAGGGTTCCCAAAACCATTAGTGATGAGTCTGGATGTGTGCTCCTGGCTTGACATGATCTTGTTGAGAAACTCAGAGCTTTTTCACTGCCTCCACCCCTCTTAATTTTCTCCCTGGAGCAATGACTCTGGCCAGCCTCACCCACCTGAACACTGGGGCTGGAAGATCATTACATAAGGTGCTGTTTCAAATTCCAGAGGAACCAACCAGAAGACTGAGTGGAAGCCAGCGAGTCATACAGGCAAGACTCAGCGCAGCGAGCCCAGGCTGCTGAGTCATGGCTAGAGGCCTTCCGAAAGCTTAGTGACAAGCTCCTCAGAGCTGGGACGGCAGGTAAATACTGAACACAGCTGCTGAGATGACGGAAAGCCTCCCTTGACTGAACACACTCCCTCCTTCCGCTCTGCCAGAATGGCTGCGGCAGGGAACTGTGCTACAAAGCACAGAGAGAGGCTTGGGTTGTGGCTGCGGCTGGACCAGGAGTGTGCCAGTGACTTTCCCTCTCTGGGCCTCCTTTGTAGGATGCTGCCCTAGGTAACAAAGGGTCCAGCCCCAAGACAGGCTTGGCTGTGAATGTGAGCTCCCTAAAGCTGCAGGAAAGTTGGCTGTGTTTATGTGTACTTCTGTGCAGAGGGGCCAGAGGTTAAACTTTCATGGGCTCTGTCTGCAGCCATACCACCCTGAAAGTGCTCATTCCCACCAGGTTTTCACAGGGGCTGAGTTTGCACAAGGTTAAGAACAGGTTAATTTCAACAAAGGCTTTAAAGTTTTCAACCATCAATTTCATGAAACAGGCCAAGCGTTCCTCAAAGGACAGCAGGGGCTGTGAAGCACCAGGGACAGGTCGGTGACCCTGACTGGGAAAGGGGAAAGCCCCATGAAGAGGCTTCGGGGAGTGCAGAGTGGAACTCCAGGGGCTGCTCTACTCTGAGGTATGTGCTCAGTGCTCAGCATGCAGGGGCCCTGGTCTAATAACAAAGACAGGCCAAAAGGAGAGGAAAAAAATCCATCTAGAGCGCACATTCAATTCAGAAAGAAAAGGCATCAACAAGAAGGGGCCATTAGTGCAGGGCATCCTCCAGAAAACACTCTAAGGCAGGGGTGTACCTCAGCTCTTCAAAACTCTAACCTGCAATTCTAGATTCACACCTTCAAGGAGGAAGCTGGTAAGCCTCCATATACTTGGAGTGAGTTCCAAATGAAGACCTATCCACAAGGGAAAGGCCATCTGAGGCAGAGCTACAACTTAATCTGACAGGTTTTAGATTTAGCTGGGCGTGGCAGTACACCTCTACAATCCTAGAACTCAGAAACCAAAGCCAGAAGAGCTGAGTTCACTGCAGCCTCAGATACAGAGACCCGCTGGGAGGGAGGGAGGGAGGGAAGGGAAGGAGGGACAGAGAGAGGGAGGGGAGATGTTCAGGATTAAGTGATAAACATTAGAAAGGCGATGTAAAAAGACAATAACCATGGCTCCACTGTTTTTCAGGAAAGGGCTGAGAAGCAGTGAGGCATGCTGGGATATTTTTTAGGGACAAGACTAAACCTGTCTTGTTAATTCAGCTGAATCTTTTGAAGTTGGGAGAGGGATCTGCCCCTAGAGTTAACTCTGACTGACCATAAAGACAGGTGGGGAAAAATCAGCAAAGAGCCTTCCCAGCCCCCAGCACCTCAGAGGGTGGCCCCACTGCCTCCCAAGGCGGGAACTTTTTGAGTTGAGTTTAACTGCTTGCCTCCACTCATGTGGCCCAGACACTCCATTCTGGGCGCTCTTCTCCTGTCTGTGCTGCCCTGGACTGGCCTCGGGCTGCAGGGGTCCCTCGGCTGGCTGGCTGGCTGTAACCTTATCTGCAGGTCTCTCTGGCAACAGCTCTCCCCTCTCCATCTGCTGCTGACATCGGCCAATGGCTTCCCTCTGGCCTCAGGAAGCTCTGTACTCCAGAAGGCCAAATGCAGCTTTGGGGGCCATCCTTTATGGGGCTCTGGCCTATCTCTCAGGCTGGCCGCTGCCTCTCCCAGTTGTTACCTCCCTGTCCCCACACCAGCTTCCTCAAACTGCTGCAGCTGTCTCTAGCCAGGCAGACACTTAGTAAAAGGGCTGCTGCTCAGACAATGGCAGCTGGCTTAGCTAGTCTTTTGTTAGCAGAGATGTGATACCCTCAAAGCAAAGACCTTTCTTCAGGGGCACCCTGCTGGCCTCGGTTCTTTTTTTCTTTTTTTTTTTTTTGGTTTTTCGAGACAGCTTTGGAGGCTGTCCTGGAACTCGCTTTGTAGACCAGGCTGGCCTCGAACTCAGAGATCCACCTGCCTCTGCCTCCCGAGTGCTGGGATTACAGGCGTGCGCCATCACCGCCCGGCTTGGCCTCCGTTCTTGATGACCCACAAAACTTGAGGAGAGCCCTGCTGCTCTGCTAACAACTTGGTCTAAGAGAGACTGAGACCAGCTCCTAAAGAAGAAACTTCCAGAGAAAAGGAACAGAGTATTTCTGTACTCAACAAGAACGAGTATGTTTGATGGGGAGAAGAACTACAAAGGGAAGCCATGAAGACAGAGGGGTCGGGCCCACACCACAGTGGCCACGCTTCCCAACACAATCTGAGGGGCTGGTTACAGATGTCACAAGCCACAGCCATCCACAGAGAGGCCAGGAGCAAGGCCAGAAGACCCACGGAACTGCAGGACTCATCCTTTCCAATACTTTCCTTAGCCTATGGGCTCCCACAGTGCAGTGTGGGCCCCTTGGAAAGGAGGGTGGAGCAAGTCATTGTCCAGAGCCCTGAGGGACCCGGGTGACAGGTTCTGCTGGCACTGCCCTCTGCTGGCAAACAGAAGGAATTAGTGGAAAGAGGACCCAGGCCCTGGCTCAGGTGGGAGGTTATCAGGAGGTGGGGCTGGGATTCACACTGATTTTTTTTTTCACTCCTATCCAATCTTCACTATTTAAACAGAAGAAGCAATTTTTGGGTTTATTTTGGTATGTGTCATGATGGGACCATTATTCAGTTTTTGTTGTTGTTGTTGTTGTTGTTTTGTTTTTTGAGGCAGGGTTTCTCTGTGTAGCTTTGTGCCTGTACTCTAACTCGCTTTGTAGACCAGGCTGGCCTTAAACTCACAGAGATCCGCCTGCCTCTGCTTCCTGAGTGCTGGGATTAAAGGTGTGCACCACCACTGCCTGGCCTCATTATTCAGTTTTTACAGAGGCTGCTTTTCTCAGTAAGACATTGCCACAACTGAAGTTACTTTCATTAAAATCAGGCACACAATGACAAACACAAAGACAAAATCCTTCAGTTTCTCCATTGTTTGGACCCAAAGTGCCAAAAAAAATTTAAGTGACAGTTTAGTTCTATCCTCCAGTGTACGTGGCTGGAGCAGTAAAGCTTCTCATTGGCCAAAGTGTCCAGTGAAGAAAAAGAGTTTGGTTTTTCTAAAACCCCCAGCCCTAAATCTTTAATTACAGAGAGACTCAAACATGCTCACAAACTGACATTAACAGACAGAAATTCCAGCATTCAGAGGCTCACCCTGTTCTACATAGTAACATACTGTCTCTCAAAAAACCAACAAGGTCTGGATGTGGCTCAGTTCCAACACCTGCTCAGCATGAACGAGGCCCTGGATTTAATCAGCACTACATAAACCCAGGTGTGGTGGTGCAAACCTGTTGTGTCTTAGTACACGGGAGGTGAGGCAGGAGGATCAAGAGTTTGAAGTCATCCTTAGCTACAAAGCAAGTCTGAGGCTGGCCAGGGCTATACAATACCCTGTCTTAAATAAAAATATACAAATACTGACAGAATAACAGAATATTGATACAGCCCTACTTATCTTTACTGGGTTTCAACAACACACCAGCTCAGAATCAATCCAGAATCCACTACCTTCCATCATTTATTATAAAGCAAATCCCAGGCATCATATTATTTTATCCATAAATATTTTTGCATGTCTCTCTGAAAGAACAAGATTAAAAGACAAACCCAAATAACACCATTATTACAACTAACAGCATTAAATGTTCCTTCTAGGAAGTCCCCACTCAAGAAAATCAATCTGTAAGTCTCACTCAAGGATGATCATGACAAGGAGCAGCTAGCCACAGGCACAGCACAAATCCTGAGCCTGGTTCACTCAAGTAAACAAAAGCACCCCCATGTCAGCCTTGCCAGGATACACCAGCAGGAGCACAGAATAAATGACTATCTTAGTTAGAAATACAAGGCTACACACTGAGTTGTGGGGGATCTTTTCTGCAGCCGACTTAGTGTTACTACTGTTGAAACCTGGCCAGGTCTTTCCACAGCCTCAGGAAGGCAATGCCGTATCTTGGGAACAAGTACTCCAAGGGGCATGCACTGGGCTGTGAGATTCTAAGAAGTGTGACCACACCAGCTCCAGGGCAGTCTCACACCCAAGGAGCAAGTACAGGGTGAAGGGTCACTCGGTTTGGGAGCTACCTCTGTCCTATTTCCATTAACACGTGTGTCTGTCTCCCTTTCCAGCTCAGGAGGCAGGCTGGCCAATGCCCACTTTCATATCCTGAGCAGCCAGCCCAGGAAGGTGCTTAGTGCATGGGTCTCTGAACAATGGTGATGAGGCTAAGTGCTGGAAAGAGGAGAAAGACGATCTCCCACACCCCCCTCATCGACAGAGCCACTTTGGTGGGCAATTGGCAGTATCTGAGGATACATCTGACAAAAGTGCTGGAAATAAAAACACAAAGGAGCAGGGCCAGGGAAGGAATTCAGTGGGAAAGTACTTGTACAGTGTGTGACACCCAGCACCCCCAACACACACACACACACACACACACACACACACACACACACACACACACACACACACACACAGAGTTGAGAAAACCTCCCAGAGGGCAAGGGAAAAAGACGACAAGGCTAACACATGGGGACAAGAGAAAGAGCAACCCTGGTCTAGTCTAGAGCACCAGCATCTGGATAAAGGACTGGAGCAGAGGACTGAGAAACAACGGGGAAGGAGAGACTATTCTGGGTTTCCCCACTGAGAGAGTGGCCAGGAAAAGAGATCCAAACAATCACATCACAGCATGCCACTGAGCCTCCAGAGCCCCGGGGAAGGAAGACTCCACATGCTTCCAGAAAGAACACAAGATGGATTAAGGAGCAGCGAGGCTTTGAACTTCAATGGTAGTCTGGAAAGGGAGAGAAATATTGCAGTAATTATTTCAAAATTCTGTCTCTCCCTCCCCTCTCTTTTCTGCTCTGAAACAGGGTCTTGCTATGGAGACAAAGATGGCCTTGAACTGTGAGTTCCTGGGTGTTGGGATCATGGGTGTGCGCCCCCAGACCCAGTGACCTCAAGGTTTGAAGGGCAGTTATGTGTATTCTCTACCTGGCCTAACTGCTAACTACGCGTAAGGACAGAGAGAAGGTTTCAGGCACGCAGTCTCCAGATTCAGCTGCTCATCCAAAGGACACTGTGCACGCACCAAGAGAGGAAAAGGCAGACAAAGGGGTCCAGACAGAGCCCGCGGGGCAGCCGAAGACACTCCCTGGGGCGGAGGAGGAAAAGCACACCACCTGCCACGTCTCTGCGGCAAACCTTCAGTAACGACTAGGAGTAGCAGGAAAGAGGCTGTGAGTGGGTGGGCCGGACAGGAGGACAGGGAACAGGGACAGAAGGGAGGACAGAACTGGTGGCCCAAGCACTGCCTTTTGATTACCCACAGGAGATGGCCCTAGAGCTGGAGAGCAGAGGAAAGGCAACAAATCCATTATTCAGGGAACAGCAGGGAAAGAAACCCCTCACTGAGGGCCGAGCAGGTCTCTGTGAAGAGTGCTGGGGAGGGGGCCCGGCACCACAGCTTCAATACAGGGATGTGAGGGCAAAACCCCACACAGGAGCTCTCAGAGGGAGGAAGAGGAGAGGCCCAGCCTCCTGCCAGCACCTCAGACAGTGACCTGGTAGACGGTCCGGGCACACTGCAGTCACAACTGTGTCTACGGAACTGCAGTGCCCCAGTGTAGGGTGGTGAAGCGTGAGGGTTTCGGCAGAACAGGGGAGATGCATGTGCAAAGCTTTGTAAGCCATTCTGTCCGGCGGGCGCACCACAGGCGCCTATTGCCAAAACTCTTACCGGCAGTAAAAATGCCTTTGGTGCTCTGCCTGATGCTCGAAGGTCTGACGATTGACGAGACCCCTGCGAAACACAAAAACAAGAGGACATCAAGAGACGCCCAGGCGGACGGCTGTCATCTGAGCTGTCTTAAAAATCTGAAACGAGGTATTTGCACCTATTCAACAGAACGAGCGGAGGAGAGCTGTCCTTGCCGGAAGTGACTCTGACCAGGGCGTTAGAACAGAGGTTGGGCACTGTGGAGGCCAGCTGGGGTCGGCCTGAGCTGTGCGACCACGGCTTGGGCTGCTCTACAACTTGGCCACCTCAAGACGAGAGTGGTGGCAGGTGACCCTCAAAGGCCACCTTAGGAGCTTAAAGCTCCTTGGGTCTTCTAGTTCTCAGTTCCAAGATGCAGAAAGATTTAAAGAAATGTTTCCTTTTTATCTAGGAGAAAAGCATCCACTGTAAAAGTAAATGAAAAGAATATTCTAAGACGCAGGTTCCAAATCTTCCATTGCCTTACGACAGAGGCAACCCAGTAACCGCAAGGGAGCGAGCACGTGGGCACACACAAGAAACCTGGTGCAGGTTCCTGAGAGAGAGGGAGAGTAGAGTCAGCCTCCAAATTCCTTACTGCAAACTGCATTTCCAATCAATAAATATTTACTGAGGAAAAGCAGGAAAATGGACTCATTTGAGAGACGGGTTCGTTTCCAGTTTCATAATTACTTCTTCCCTACTGTTCCTTGCTACCTTAGAGAGAGGTGGGTCTCTCAAGAAAAGGGTGAGATTTTTCTGTTGTTTTTAGACAGAGCCTTGCCTTGCTCCTTAGCCCAGGCTGGCCCTGAACTCGCTATGTAGTCTCTGCTGGTTATGAACTATGGGCAAATCTCCTGCTCCAGTCTCCTGAGTGCAGAGATTACAGGTCTGCCCCACCACACAGATTTCAATCTTTTGACAAACATTAGCGAAGTCTGGACCTGGGGCGAATTTGGAGAAACACTGCCTGAGAGGCACCAGAGGGTAGATGTGGTGATATATTGTGTACCCTAATAGACTTCGCGTGACAGGTAGACAGAGCCTGGGACCAGTCAGAGAGAAGCTGGAGATGGCAGCGGTCTCTGACCTTCTCATACCACAAGGGACAGACACATCTTTCAATTGACATCTGGAAGTTATGGTCTTGAAACCAAAAGCATTGCTTCAACCTCTGGCCCAGGATCCTGAAAACGTTCCCACTGCCTGCTTCAAGCAAGTAAACACTGAGATTTGAAAAACCCCAAATTGTTCATGTGTTTCTTCTCCCCAGACGGAATCACTCTCTTGACCTCGTTAGGCAAGGAGGGAGAAAGAATGAGTGTGAAGGACACAGGGCTGCTTAAGACCACAGCCACCACAGCCACCACACCAGCCCTTGCTTAACGCCACACGCGTGCACACACCGAGCCGCACCACGTCACCACAGTCGGGGTCTTGAGCCACTTGTAGTAAGGTCTCTTCTACATCCCTGTTTCTCCCAGGAGGGTCCATGATGTGATTGATTTGCTGCTGTAAGGTTCTGGGCAATGTCATTAGCTGAGTGAACTGTCCTTCTGGGCTTTTATCTATCTGGGAAAAAGAGAGAGAGAGATGACATCTTTGCAAGTGCTCTGAAGTCTAGACACAGTACGACACATGGCTTCTATTTAGAAATCCTACAGAAAGAGTCTCACACTATGTGGGACTCCCATGCATACATCTGTGATCAAATAAGGTTTTCTGTCCTCTGACGTAAGCGCCACACCTACCCCAGGTGGCAAAGGAAACTGAGTATTTATTTACATGGTCAAAATTACAGTCCCTTCAAAAAGGACAGTCCTGGTTCTAGAATATTTCACTTCTTCACGAGTAAGAAGAAAAGTCTTTTAAACATTAAAAAAAATTATTTTATTTATGCATTAGTGTTTTGACTGCACATATGTCTGTGCACCACATGTGTGCCTAGTTCCAGAAGAGCCCACAACTGGATGTCAGATCCCCTGGAATTAAGAGTTAGACAGTTTTGAGCTACCATGGAGGTGTTAGGAATTGAATCCAGGTCCTCTACAAGAAGAGCTCTTAACCACTGAACCATCTGTCCAGCACCTCCCCCCCTTTTTAAAAAAGATTGATTTATTTATTATGTATACAGCATGTATGACTGCAGGCCAGAAGAGGGCACCAGATTTCATTACATGGTTGTGAAATGTAATGGTTGTGAGCCACCATGTGGTTGCTGGGGATTGAACTCAGGACCTCTGGAAGAGCAGTCAGTGCTCTTAACCTCTGAGCCATCTCTCCAGCAAACCAACAGCTTAAGGAGGTGGGGCTGCAGCTAACGAGTCCAGATCAAATCCAGGGCTCAGGTTCTCCTTCACACTCTGGATGCTGTGAGGGAAGTGAGTAGGAGACAATGGGATTGGAATTATTACGCCTCTGCTCTGGGCCTCGCTGCTGTACTTCACAGATAACAAAGGCCGCCTCACTCTGACTTCTCCAGAGCACAGGAGGTAAGTGGCTGTGACTGATCATTACAGCTCAGCTGTCATTACTTGTTACACAGGACCGAGGCACCCCGATGGTTCTGTTCCTAATGCAGTCTAAATACAGCAAGCTGTTCAAGGACAAAGACAGAAATAAAGCTATGTACTGCTGGAGACCCCTGAATCAAAAGTTAGCCCCACTACCGAGTCCAGCCCAGCTCCCTAGTACAGTGTATTTGCCTCACAGAATTGAAATATAAAAACAGGAAAGTGACACATGAGTGCAGATGCCTGCTCCCTCTGCAGCAGCAGCCGCGACCTCTTCCTCAGCAGCACCTTCACAGATGTTGCGATTCTAGCACCGAAGGAAAGAACAGTTTCAGGGCCAGCTGAGATGGCTCAGCAGCCTGGTGGCCCAAGTTCCACCCCCAGGATCCCCGTCAAGGCAAGAAAGAACCAACTCCACAAAGTCATGTGGGGCCACACGCGCATCACTTAAGATCAGGGCCACCTGGTCTACACAGTGAGTTCTAGGCCAGCCAGGACTACAGAGTGAGACCCTGTCCCAAACATTAACAACAGACAAAGAAAAGGAACAGTCTCAGGATGAATGCATTCACTTGACTTGCTGTGTAAGTAGGTTGGTCAGAGGTAAAGACCTGGCCTCTGCCCTGAACTGGAAGAACTCTGAAGGGCTCTCCAGCCCTCAGCAGCCTCGCAGAGCCAGATGAGGCCCTTGGGTGCAGAAGCGCCTGACCTGCGATTGGTACTAGGAGCGTTCCCGGGAGCGAACGTCATGGACGCACGTCAGAGCTGCCACTGTGGAAGACTGAACGGAGGGAGGCTCTGAGGCTGCCGCTCTCTCCCCCCCCGGCCAAAGCAGTAAGAGAAAGTAAAATCACATCTCCAGAGGGGGGAGATGAGTGCTACCCGCACACACAGAAGATGTAGGGTTGTGGTGGCCATTTTGTGTGCCTCGATTAATCTGCAGTGCCCAGCTACTTGGTCAAATACCAGTCCAGATGTTGAGGAGAATGATTATTTAGACCAGGTGAGTGTAAACCAGCTGACGACCCTCCACCACAGCAGGGTGGGCTCATTGAGCAGCTGAAGGATACAAGAGAAACGTCCATGGTCCCTTGAAGAAGGCAGTCTGCCTCTAGACTCAAATCTACAGCATCCACTCTTCCTTGGGTCTCTAGCCTGCTAGCCCGACCCACAGATTGATGAACTAATGAAGTGGTCTCTTTCCTACCCAACCTCCATCACCCCAACAATGCCATCTCTCTAGGGAGCCCCAGCAAAGAAATTAGTGTTGATGGCCCCCATCACGTCTCCAGGAAGTCTGGTCTTTACAAGAACTTAATGAATCCTAGTGGGTTACAGCACATGACTGTCAACCCTAGCAAGCAGAAATCCTGACAAGACGGTTGGATGTAGCTCAGTGGTAGAATACTTGTCTAGTATGTGTGAGGCACGGCTTCAATCACTACCAACTCAGAAACCATAAATAAGGAACGGATACACAAATACTAGCTATTCCTTTGGGAGTGCGGAGTCAGGGCCCACACAGCTCACCTCTAGTCGGCCTTGCTGCATTTTATATACCACCTGGGGGTCCTCCTGTAGAATGTTCTCATAGAGCTCTCGGAAGTGGGCCACGTTGGGCTTCACGATATTCAAGACTTTTGCTTTTTCCTCGCCAATCACCATGCGAAAGTCACCTAATTAAAACAAGCAGGAAAGTCAGTTTTGAGATGAATTCACACCTGATCCATGAACAACCATGGCTCACTGGAGCAGTGTGGCAGGATCCCTCAGCAGAACACCTTCTTTTTTAAAATGGCTATTATGGTATAGAAGGCATTCGAGAGTTTGGGGAAAAAGAGCCTCTGAAGTCACAGAACCCTGTACGTCAGCTACTGTGCAGTGATCCTCTCACAGAAGGCACTGGTCTGGCCATGAGAGCTTGTTTTCCACTAAGGAAACCTCTGGGTTGGCAAACACAGAGACCCTGCCTATGACTGTCACTATAGGTTCCCAGCACCCACATGACAGTCACAACCAACCACCTGTAACTCCAGATCTGGCAGATTCAACACCATCTCTGGCCTCTGAGGGTACTGCATGCACGTAACACAAAGGCACACATGCAGGCAAAACACTCATTCACATAAAATACACTTTTAAAAATTTCAAGTGGAAAGAAATGAAGGATGTAACATTTGCTACAGGATGAATTCTGGGCAAAATAATTACTCTGAAAGAAAAAGAGCAACTTCTATTTTGTTTACTTTTGACTTTTTGAGTCAGGGCCTCATATAAGCCTAGGCTGGCCTAGAACTTGCTATGTAGCTCAAGTTGGTCTTCAACTCACGACTCTTGCTGTGCTGGGGTTCTAGGCACATGCCACCAGATCCACTGGAGCAACTTTTGAAGCAAATGAGAAGTGACTCCTCTGCCCCTGAGGATGACCAGCCAGGCCTAGAGGGAAGCATGGCAAACTGGACTGTTGGAGTGAATGCAAGAGGCTGGTGGGCTGGGGAGGGTATGTGCCCTAGGGGTGGAGCACTCTTCCGGCAGGCACAAGGCTCTGGGTTACATCCTGGTGCTGCCAGGAAAGAACAGGTAGGACTCCCAGGTGAAGTCAGTCCCATGAGTGACGTCCTGAAGTCCTCATTGGGCAGACAGATGCCACAGAATAGGATGGTGAGAGAATCTATCACTCAAAAGAGGCACCTCTGGGGGTAAAGAGAGCACTGTGGTAATTATATCAGAGCCTATATTACCTTTGCCAATTTCTTTTCTTGGAGGGAGAAGGATTCTAAGAGGCTATGGCCTGCCATAGTGGAATTTCCTTGAGCAAACTGGTGGCTTCTTGGAGAAAAGTACAAGCATGGGCAACTGTGGGCAACAGGATGAGTGTGGCTCCCAGGCTCATGTTGGGGTACAGTCTCTACTGTGAGGAAAGAGGGTGGATACTGTCTGTCCATGGAGTGGAGTTCCCAGCACTGGATATGGGTGGCCTCGTAGGAATACTGAGCGGAAGATAGTTATAAACCTGCTCTCACCCTATGTGCCATCTTGGGACACTGCCAGCAAGCTCACCAGATGAGGTGCTATGACCTTGGCCAGAACTGGAAGCCTAAACATCCTTCCTTAGTAACTGTCCAGCCTGTGGGACTGTACTACCAGCAACAGAAAACAGACTGAGCCAATGCCCGATAGCATGTACTGTAGTGAGGAGTATGATACCCTGACGTTTAAGCATCAAAGGCCCAACTTAGACTATAATATGATGGACACACAGCTGAGGAGGGAGAGCCTTCTAAAGAGCCTGTGGAAGCTGACCTTGGTACAGATGAAGTCTGCCTATTCAAGTCTCTATAAGCTGCCCACGTTTGGGTGAACTTGGTTTTTCATTACTATTTACACAGTGAACGCCAAGGGATACTGCCAAGTGTGTCAAGACATTGGTTGTCTCAATGCTGCCGCTGACATCATGATCTGCCAAAGTCCTTCCGGAAAGCAGGCAGTCGGTAAAGCCATCTCTGGAGAGGAAGCCTGAAGACAGCCGCAGTGGAGATCAGGCGGTGGTGTCTCCTGAGCACCTGGCAAGCAGTGGTGCCAGCCCAATGTGTCATGTCATCTACAGTGCAGACAAGACTCAACTCCCAGGGAGAATGCACAGCAACAAAAGATGGATGATTAGGCCATGTGCCTCAGACTTTCCAGGGTGCAAATTAACACGCTACGTGTAACATACAAGAAAAATCTGCTCGTTAGGCTGAGGGTATAGCTCAGTGGCTGAGTGTCTGCCTAACACACACAGGCCCTAGTGTCGGGGTTTAGGCACGATCCTCCCACCCCCAGACAAAAGCCCACGTGTTAAAGGCTTGGTCTCAGTGGTGCTACCGAAAGGGGCCTGGAGTGCAAGGGTGCCAACATTATCAAGTGGTTACTCTACTGATGGGCTCACACTTTGGTGGGCTAGTCAAGAGACATGCCTTGAAGGGTCTATCTTGTTTCTCAGACCCTTTGTCTCTCTGATTCCGGGCTGCCATGAAGCAAGTGGCTCTCCTTTACCATGACTTCCATTGATGCTGCAGCCTAACCACAGGCCTAAAAGCAACGGAGCAAGCTGACCACCAGCAGCCTCTGCGCCAAGACATTTCTTCTGTCTTTACTTCTTTTGCCTCATTAGTGAAAAGTGAGATGTGGTGATATTGTGTTCCCCAAAATATTGTGCACCCTAATAAACTTATCTGGGGTCAGAGAACTGAACAGCCACTAGATATAGAGGCCAGAGAATGGTGGCACACATGCCTTTAATCCTAGCATTCCAGAGGCAGAGATCCGCCTGGATCTCTGTGAGTTCAAGGCCACACTGCAAACAGCCAGGCATGGTAACAAGAGCCTTTAATCCCAGGAAGTGATGGAGGCAGAAAGGTATATAAGGCGTGAGGACCAGGAACTAGGGTTGGTTAAGCTTTCAGGCTTTCGAGAAGCAGTTCAGCTGAGATCCATTTGATGAGGACACAGAAGCTTCCAGTGTGAGGAAACAGGATCAGCTGAGGAATTGGTGAAGTGAGGTGGCTGTGGCTTGTTCTGCTTCTCTGATCTTCTAGTATTCACCCCAATAACTGGCACCGGGTTTGTTTTTATTAATAAGACCATTTAAGAACACTGGTTCAATCCTTCAGCTCCCCCAATCCCAACAGTTCACTACAGCATTATTTATAGGGAAAGAGCTCAAGCATCTGAGAGGCGCAGAAAAAGCTGTAAACTAGATGGTACACCCATACTCTACCATGAACATTACCACTAAAAAGGAGTCATCTTACACAGCAAGCTAGAAAACTATATAAAAGTTGGTAGAAAATGAGTAAAAAATGTATAAAAGATACTGACAAAAATATATACAACTAGGGGCTGGTAAGAGGACTCAACCCTGAAGAGTGCTTGCTGCTCTTGTAGAGGACGGGGTTTGGATCTCAGCACCCACTTGGTGGCTCATAACTGTCTGGGACCCTAGGCCAAGAGGATCTGATATCCTCTCCTAGCCTCTGCAGGTACCAGGCACACATGTAGTATAAATACATGCATGCAGGCAAAACACTCATTATACACCTAAAATAAAATTTAAAAATCTTTAAAATATATATACAAAGCAAGACAATGGTGTAGTCTAAACTGAAGGGTGTCGGTGGCAGAGGCTTGCCTACCATCAGCAAGGCCCTGGTTTCTACCCTTAGCACCACATATGCACATGACGGTTTTCAATTGTTTAATTATGTCCCTATGTGTGTGAGTGTACCCATGCCATAGCATGCATGTGGAGGTCAGAGGGCGCCTTTTGGAAGTTGGTAGGGTTCTCCTGTTTCTGCACACCAGGTTAGCAGGCCCTGGGCTCCGTCCCCCACTTTACCAAGGAATGCTGAGATTGCAGATTTAAGACACTGCATCTGGCTTTTTTTTTTTAGGGCACAGCACGAACCACATCTGACGGGGTTCAGTTTCAGTTTCTCACCTTCAGAAATCACTTTGCAACTAAACGCAGAGCCTGAGAGAAACAGACGACTGCCTTTTCTTTTGTATCTCTCAGGCTGGTTTTAACCCTTGGCTGTTCTACTCAGGGAGCTGCCAGGATAAACCGCGGAGGGAAAATCAGTCTCTGACTTGGACAGGAGCTGAGCTCAGAGGCTTGGGAACCCTGGGTAGCTGGCCAGTTGGGATTCAGACATGCTCATCAGGGGGGGAGAAGAGCACCTGCACACAGATTCCGGCTTTCAGACAGACAGTGCCCCATGGTGATCTGAGTCAAGTTACTTCATCTTCCTGAGTAGAAAGATCTCAAGTTCTAGGCTAACCTGGGCTACACAATGAGGCTCTACTACCTCAAAACACACACACAATCTCCACCTGTGCTGGCTAGTTTCCCATCAACTCAAGCTAGAGCCATCTAAAAGGAGGGAACCTCAATTGAGAAAATGCCTCCATAATATCCGGCTGTAAGGCATTTTCTTAATTAGTGATTGATGGGAAGGGCGCAGCCCACTGTGGGTGGTGCCATACCTGGGCTGGCAGTTCTATAAGAAAGTAGGCTGAGGAGCAAGCCAGTAAGCAGCACCCCTCCATGGCCTCTGCATTAGCTCCTGCTTTCAGCTACCTGCCCTGTTTGAGTTCCTGTCCTGACTTCCTTCAATGATGAACAGTGCTATAGAAGTATAAGCCAAATAAACCTTTTCCCCCAAACTTGCTTTTGGTCATGGTGTTTCATCACAGCAACAGTAACTCGACACTACCCGAACCAGTTTCCGTTTCAGTAAAATGCCTGAATCACATTGTACGCAAGTCACAAAGTCTGCAGCTGCTTTCAGATTTTGGTTGGGGAACAGATGAACGATTAAGGAATACGCAGATACTGGTGGTGGGAAAAGGACAGTGGGTGGACAAAGCCCTTGGTCTAAAGTAACAACTACTGGGTCCCTTTGTCTTTTGAAACTAACACAGTACCAATATCACTGCAGTACAATGAGCATTTGGGTGGCTGCTAAGCACCAGAAGCCGCACTGGACCCTAGAGACATACAGACCCTACCCGATGCAGCATGCACAGGTTTCAGTGCAGGCTGGTATGTGACAGTGTTTAAAAATTGCAGCTTGAACTGGATCTGCCATGGCAAAAATAAAACATCGACTTTTCAGTTTCTGAACTCACACACCAGACAATTCATCTACCTAAGGTGTACGACTCAAATGTTTTTAATGTCTAGGCATAATGAAACCATCACGTCAGCCTAAGAGCATTCTGTTCTCCCCACAAAAAACTCCATGCCATTAATAACCACCCACCATCTCCTGTCAACCCCTACCCAAGCCTCAGGTAGAGGCTGACAGAGTGTCTCCACAGTTTTAACTTACTGGCTACCCAACTCAGGCTGGCCTGGAACTCATGATCCTCCTGCCTCAGCCTGCCAATTTCTGGGCTTGCATTTGTGGCCCTCCATTCCCGGTTCTTCACTACCCTGAGGATCAAGCCCAGGAGTGTATGCACTCTAGGTAGGCGAGTGCTACCCTACTGAGCTGCATCCCAGTTCCTCTGGTTCATGTGGAACCACTACCTGTGGTCTCGTGCAACCTTAGAAATGTTTCACGATACACCATGCTGTTGGTAGTAGATCAGTCCTCAACTCCTGTTTATAGAGTTAACTCTACTGTGAGGATGTACCCATTTTATCTACCCATTCCAGTAGATGAATATTGGTTTGTCTCAACTTTTAAGCTATTCATTATCAACGATGTGGTGGACATTCACGGAGAAAATTTCAGGTAAATATGCTTTCATTTATCTTGAGTTACACATGTGGGAGTAGGCCGGGGGTGGGGTGGGGTGGTGGTCACGCTAACATGCTTAGTATTCCGAGGAAGTGCATCCTGTACCACTTTACTTTCCCATCAGCCACCAGGAGGGTTCCAATTTCTCCTTATTAGTGCTCACTCCTGCCTCCTTTCAATGACACTGTTTGGAGGTTGAAGGCGGTATCTGGCTCTGCTGGCTGTCCCCTCACAATGATGGCTGAGCCCCCACGCCTGCTGCAACTTCACAATTCTTCCCCAAGGACAAGCCCATTCCAAGGCTTTGCCTGGTTTTAATTTGGGTTATTTTTGCTGGAATTCTAAGGACACTGGTCTGAAACATCCCATTTCACGTGTCTTTTCACCTCCTGGGATGACACTATTTACAGGACATTACAATTTTTAATACCGTTCCATCTATTTATTTATTTTTGTGACAAAGTCTCATCATGGAGCCTGGCCTCAAACTCACAGACTCCCTGCCTCTGCGTGCTGGGATTAAGGGCATGCTGTTTTTGTTTCTTTTTCTTCTCTGCCATTTCAGCTTCTGGTGTAATCTCAGAAATCATTTCCTAATCCCAAGTCTAAGAGTTCTTCAGTTTTAGCTTGTACATTAGCTCTATGTCCAGGATCCAGTTTGAATTCATTTGGAATATGGTGTGACTTAGGGACCCGATTTCATTCTAGTGCAAGTGGGCACACGATTGACTTTAACGGATGTAACTAAGGCAGTGTTTTCAGGAGGTGGCCCTGATGCTGCTCTGGGAGGTTCTTCCCTAGCTGCAGAAAAGACACTGGTGTGGCTAACCGACATGAGAGAGTGAGTGCAGAGAACGCTGAGCGGCTGTTGACAGGCATGTTTCCCCTTCACATTTCACACAAATCAACACAGCTGAGCTCTGAGCTGAACCACTACATGGTTCAGGACAGAACCCCCCCACAATGGCCTTCTGCCTGAGCACATAGTGTGCACAAGAAGGGTTCAGATGAGTGAGTGAGTGAGTGTGTGTGTGTGTGTGTGTGTGTGTGTGTGTGTGTGAGAGAGAGAGAGAGAGAGAGAGCACACACACACATGCACACACAAGACAAAAAGGCAGGTTTTTTTTTTTTGTTTTTTTTTTTAAATCTCATCCTAGTTGTTGGAACAAAGGCTAAAGATAAACCAAAAAATTAAGATACATGCTGTCTCTAACCAGAACGTGAAACAGAAAAGTGGGGATGGTGCTGGGGGTGGGGGCAGCAGCCTGTACCCTGGCAGAGGGCGACCTGAGAAAACCCATGGCCACCCTCAGCTCAGCACTCAGCAGCTATGGACCCGAGTATACAAATGCGGCTTGGACCCAGTTTGTAATCCCAGGACTGAAAGACTCAGGCCTGGGACACAGTGATAGGGGGTGGGGGGCACCCAGGAGCCCAGGAGCTGCTGTGTGCAGACCGGCAGCCAAGCGGGGTCCTGTAACAACTACCCAGTCCACAGCACCCATGACCCCGCCCAGGCCCTGGCAATGAAAGCCACACAAAGTGGCCCCTTTAGTGGCTCTCAGCAGAGCCCATCACTTGTGGGTCCCCTCAGCTCTGGCATGGAAAGCAGCTGGTTCTCTCTTACCCAAGCACCTAACAGTCCTGTCACCCCTTAGATCTAAAGAGCAGGAAAAATGGGGCCGTCACCCCATGATCTAAGTGCTCATCTTGTTTTGCCCAATGTTTTATCAGCATGTACAGGGCTCATGACTGACAGCTCCACTCCAGCCTGGAGATACACCCAAGGTAAGTAGTGCCTACTTTGCCCTTTCCTACCTAGTAATTCATACACATGGACCTGCCAAGATTATCAATAAAAACGATAAAGACAGCCATGTCAACCACTGACTGGAGTAAACAGCGGTGCTCCAGCCTGAGGAAGTCCACACAGCCCATAAAAATGACTAGAATCAACAGCAGTCATTACCTGAGCATCAGCTATCATCAGCTAGCTAGCGTAGCTTTGCATTATCACATTGGAACCGTCTTTATAATATACGCATTTCTGTTTTACAAACAAAACGGAGGGGGAGACTTTGAAAGGGTTAAACACCACAGAAAGGCTGCCCCCTACTAGATGAAGGGAATCTCAGTTCTCGAATCTGTAGAATGGGCGACACCACCACAGGCAGATGCAAAGCCGTTGTTTAATTGGTTGTCACACCTGGAACTGCTGGGCTTGTTCTATCGCACAACAACACACGCCGTTTCCTCCCGCTGTCAGTCCCAGGCTTCAGGCACACCAGGTATCTCCCCTAACATTCCTTCGCCTGTTCCGTGCACCGGTATTTCCCTTTGTAAAGATTTATTTTGATTTTGTGTGTGTACATACTACATGCATGAGTGCAGGTGCCTTCACCATCAAGAAGGGGGTGCTGGGCCCCAGAAGCTGGGGCTATAGGCAGTTGTCTGTTGTGGGAACAAGCCGGGGTCCTCTACAGGAGCAGTGCGAGCTAAGCTGTCTCTCTCTCTCCAGCTTTTGAAGGTAGGATACTAAACTGTCAGAATGCTACACTGGGTTCCTTGCCTGAAACTAGTCATTTTAATACTTTAAACCCACATAGGAAAGTTCAAGGTGATCCCATTCATTAGGACTCTTTCTTCTGTCATTTCTTAGAACATCTGAAGGGCCAGGCAGCTCTGCCGACCTACTCTGTCCTTACCTGTCACTTACATGAATGCTGCCAGCAAAGCGGTCATGGGTGTCACACAAAATGTACAGGCATAGTCCTATTCCTGACAATACTGGCCCAGCTTGCCTTGGCCAGTAAGTACTGGCTGGAACCTGTCCAATCACAGACAGGTCCCCCCCCCAAAAAAAACACCCCACATTACATTTCAAAGCTTTCAACCTGGAAGACTATAAAATGGGGCAATTTAAATGTTGGAACATTTTGAAAACTTGGGAGATTTGGCATTTGCCAAAGGGACAGAATCTGAGCAGCTCAAGGACACTGGGTTCTCAAGAGCCCAGAAAAGCCAGGAGGAAGCAGAGCCGCCCACACACGGCCTGAGGCGGTGGTCCGTGGTGAGCTCCCCGCAGACTGCTGGGTCCTTTACTTCCTGAAGAAAAACCAGCTGCAGGTTCAGGGCGGTTTGAATGTTCACTTGTGAAATGGGGATTCAGGGACAGTGGTGCCCACCGGTAATCCCAGGAAGTGGAGGCAGGGGGTACGCAAGTTCAAAGTCATCCTCAGCTACAAAGCAAGTTCAAGGCCAGCTGGTGCTATAGGAGACCTTGTCTCAAAACAATATATATATTTTAAAAGGTCAGGACCTGGGGCTTTAGTCCAGTGTTTGAGTTTATGTGGTCAGCAGGCAGGAGGTCCCGGGCTCTATTCCGGGGCGGGGTGGTGGGGGGGGGGGGGAGGGACGGGGGACGGACAGCCCGTAAATAGATGAAAACTGCTTCATAATTTAATAAACTTCAGTCAAGTTTCAACATTTATAGATAACTACTCCCAGAACTCACCCAGCACAATGGTGACATCGATTTTATTGGAACAATGGAGTGATTGCAATGCTGTGGGCCAAAGACAGAAGTCCTGCATCAGCCACAGTCAGCCAGGCACAGAGGACTTGGGCCCTTTTTTTCCCAGCAGTTTGGAGGAGGAAATTGTGCTAATGAGAAGCTGCTCTCTCCCACTCAGTGCTCCCAGGCCTGTGCGTGGGGAGTACAACCAGACCATTCCGCCTGTGCTTTCATGAAGGGCGGGGTGCTGCCAGGTAAAGGGAGAGGCAGCCAAGGCAGAGCTGAGCCCATTTCCTTTCTCCCCAGCTGCAATTACAGCTGTGCTGTGATGGACGAGGTTTAGGAAGAAGACCGGAGAATGGGGCCTCCAGAGCCCCCCAAGGCATTCCATTTCCATGAAACCTTATCTGTGCACTGGGCTTCAGAGAATCAGCCCACCACTGCTGTGCATTCAGGGTTCCTTAACCTAACACTGGGAAACAGGGTATTTATTTAAGGAAGTCATTCTCAAATCTTTTTTTCTTTTTGTGGTTTTGGGGATTGAATCCAGGGTCCTGTCTGTGTGAATCAAGCACTCTCCACTGGCTACACTCTCAGCCCTCAAACTAAAAAGAAAGGAGAAAATATATATATATATTTTAATTTCTGGTGTGTGCACGCATAGGATCAGAGAACAACCTACCAGAACTGGTTCTCATGTGGGTCTCAGATCATCAAGCTCTGTGGCAGGCACCAGACACCCTTACCCACCGAGTCATCTGCTGGCCACAAATACCTTTTTTAAAGCATCACTTCTGTCAGTAAGATCTGTGTGTGCATGTGGTGCTGGGATGGAACCTGAACCGAGGGCATGCTGGCGAAGCACTCTATTGTTCTCTGTACAGGAAAGCTTGCTATGGTGAACAGTTCTTTTTTGCACGGAAGCTTACTGTGTTGAACAGACAACTGTAATATCCCCTTGCAGCTAGGGTGAGGCAGGGACTCTGTCCTCTCTGCTACCCTCTAGACTTCATTGGGGTGAGGGGAGTGGTGTGTGTGTGTGTGGGGGGGGGAGCTTTGCCAAGACTGAGGGACACAACTGGTTGAAAGGAAAAGTAAGTGAACATTTAGACAAATAACACAAATGAATCAATGGAGGAGAAAGAAAAGCCTTTAGTTTAAGTTCGGGAGGAAGTGGACCGGAGGAGCTGCCACACTGTCACTGGTACAGAGAAGTGTAGTGTGAACTGAAGAAGTGTAGGGCGGCTGAGGCAGCGGCTAAGTCAAGGATGGCGTGGGAATGTCATGTGCACAAGCTTCATGCCCGCAGATGGCACACGATCAGAGAACATTGCTGGCATGAAGAGAATCTCTTTACTCTTAGGAAACACACACTGGGACGTATGACCTAAAGGCTATATGGTGGTACAACACAGCTGTGGATGTCTTTCTGTACGCTGTGAATCTGTGTTGCTCTGATTTGTTGATAAATAAAGCTGCATTGGCCTATGGCAAGGCAGCTTAGAGGCAGGCAGGAAAATCCAAGCAGATCTATGGAGAGAAGAAAGGAGAGGGGGGAGGCCGAGCTACTGCCCAAGGAGAAGCAAGGTGTCAGCAGACAGACAGCGCCATGGCCAGGTGGCAAAACACAGATTAATAGAAATGGGTTAATTTAAGATGAAAGAGCCAGCTAGCAAGCAGCCTGCCATAGGCCACACAGTTTGTAAATAATATTAAGCCTCTGAGTGGTTATTTTATAAGCAGCAGCACCATGGGCCAGGCGGACTGGAGAAACCTTCTGGCTACACAATAGGGCTCCAATAACCAGGTGGGGTGGGGGTGGGGCAGGATGGTGAACACCAGCAGACAGTGGTTCTCAAATGGGGACCCCTGGAGAGGCACCAGTCATCCACAAACTGGCTGGAAATACATGTGCTTGGGCCACACCCCAAACGTACTAACGGCTGCCTGGGGGTGGGGCTGGTACCATAAACTCTCTGGAGGTCTCCCTGGGGAAGGTCCGGCACACACCCTACAAACCTGAGTAGGAGAGCCCAGCAATCTCTATGAAGAGGTCTTCCTCGGAGAAGCTTTCAGGGAGCATGAGGCAGGCGGCGGTCACCGCGCTCTTCAGGTTCTTATCCAGGGCCGATCTAAGAACCATGTTCTCGTTCATCGATACAATCTTCACCTGGAAAAGGTAGACCATTGAGAGGCAGCATGGCAGAGGTGGGTGCTGCTCAGACACTGACTGTCCCCTCTGCCGGCCACGGAAAAGACAGAAACACGCCCAGTGACACAAAGCCGTCAGGACTCCAACAAGAGTCCCGGAGTCTCCTATCAAATGACAGAGAAAATGTGACAAGGCAAAGGATCACGACCTCAAGGAAAATCAAAGGCAATATTCTTATTAAATACATATCTTTATATTTCTGAGTGTTGTGCCTGCATGTGAATACATGCAGCATGTGCATGCAGTGCCTACAGAGGCCAGAAGAGGGCGTCAGATGCCCTGGAACTGGAGCTACAGGTGGTTGTGAGGCCCCAAAAGGTTGATAGGAATGGAACCCAGATCCTCTGCAAGAGCAGCCAGAGCTCTTAGTCACTGAGCCCTCTCTCCAGCTCCTAATATTCTTCTTAAATGAGGAAACTCATAGGCTTTGGAAAAGAAAATGTTCTTGGAGGAATTACATTCAAAAATTTTATAATTTCATTTTTCTTGCACTGACTGTATTTTACTTTTTACAGAATTCGCTCTCTTCTTGCCCACATGTAATCTGGGTAGTTCATGTTTTATTATTGAGAGATACACAGATTTATACTTGATTAAGTAAAGAGAAACTCAGTCATAAAAGAACAATTGTGGGGCTGGAGAGATGGTTCAGCGATTTGGGCACTTGCTGCTCTTCCAGAGGACCGGGATTCAGTTGCCAGCAATCACATCGTGTGGCTCGCCACAGCCTGTAACTCTAGCTCCAGGGGATCTGACACCGGCCCCCACAGGCTGACAGTCACATAAATAAAAACAATAAAAGGAAATCTTGACAAGACGCACCCTGGGTTTCGAAGCTGTCTGGAGTTAAACTGAGGTCTTTATCACCTGTGGGAGCCTAGGGCCAATTACTTTCTCAGCACTCAAGTCCAGATCCAAATCTACCCAAAGAGTTGTCACAAAGGTTGAGTATAATTCAAGCCATGGTACCCACTGTACTACAATCACCTCACTCAATACAAGGGCTTTCTCCATCTAATGCAGCAGGAGCTGCTCCCCGACTCCTTGTGTGCTGCACAGCAGCTGCCTGCTCTGAGACTCTAGGTTTAAAGTCTGCCATGGTTAACAGGACCTTCCAAATCCCAGCTCTGTGGCTTCCCACTCTAGAGAGACAGGCAAAATCCTTAGCAATAAAATGGCCTCACCAATCAATCCCACAAGTTTGCTGGTATAACCATAGGAGACATTGCAAACAGCCCCAGGCTGATAGAGCCTCTTTGGCTTTCTAATGCACAGAATGACTTTCTCTGGTTTTATCTTTTTTAAGGGTTTGTTCTTTCACTCTTTCTTTTTTTTTTGGCTAGCATTAACACCAGTTTATCATCATGTTCTAATAGACAGGCCTAGGAGAACCCTGGAAATAAGCCAAACAGTCCCCCTTCCTTCCTTTTTTCTTTTTTAAAGACAGGGTCTCACCATGTAACCTTGGCTGGCCTGGAACTTGCTATGTAGACCAGGCTGGCCTCAAACTCAGATCCTCCTGCTTCTGCCTTCTGAGTGCTGGATTAAAGGGGTGAACTACTATGCTTGGCTCTTTAAATCTGGATAGAATCACGTGTGGATGTCAGAGGACAGCTTGCAGGAGTTGGTTCTCTCCTTCTACCACGTAGGATCCAGGAATCAAACTTGTGCGTTACCCACAGGGCCACCTCACTGGCCTCTTACTTGATAACTCTCTCAGGCCTTGCATTCCATCTAAAATCATGGATCCAGGAAGGCAACTTTCATCTCACTAATGGGGAAACTGAACGACAGAGAAGTCCTGCTGCCTCCAGAAGTCTGACTCCTGATTTGTCCCATGATGCCTCTCGACATCCACATTCCCATTCTCGGCCTCATCTACCAGGTCCTTCTTAACAGTGCCACAACCTCTTTGTGTACATTTCCGTGGCTTTTACAGAAACCCAGTGGAATCAGAAGCTATTTTGGGATGTGAATAACTAAAAGATGCAGAGAAATGAATAACCTTGGGCGTCTTTTCCTGGTTAACAAAATACCACTTGTTCTCTAAGAAGGCCCATCTCCTTGCATTGTCAGAGAGCAAGTCTGCTTGCTATTTAAGTTAAGAGAGTGAAAATAAAAGCATCCTTACTCAAGGGGAAAATGTGTGGATCTGGTTCTCCAACGAAAGGTGAACCGGGACCTCGTCTCCGGGTCTCTGTAGCTCTGCTATTTGCTGTTCAGAGTGAAAAGCCAGTGAAAGCTTGGGGCCCTGCCAGAGAGGCCTGGGAAAAGAAAAAAGCCCTCAGATTTGTGAATAGCTGTTTGTACCTACTGGGAATGCTCCGACCTGGACTGCAGACGGCATTAGCAATCTGAACTGCAGGGAGGAGGGGGTGAGGCTTGAAGGGTCTTTCAAAGGGAGATTTGTGAGTACCTTTCAAGCCAGGAAAAAGAGGGTCACACGAGGGACTCCAGTATAACACAGTGACAGGCAGAGACTACTCAAGTGCAGAGTGAACTTGTAGTCTCAAAGTACCCAGACCCTTGCAGTCCTGTGACACTGGGTTCCCACCAGAACCTCCCCATCTAAACCCCGGGGCAGGTGACTGCTTGCTCCATCTGCTGCACTGGGGGCCCTGAGGACAACTGATATGGGGGTCTTATATTTTTATTCTTTCAGCATGCACAGAGAAGCTTGGCTGCCTCTGAGTCACTAAATGAACGGCTCAATCTTTGCATTTCAAAGGTGAGATGCCCAAAGGCTAGCTCACAGTAGGGCAGAGCCGGAACTAGGAAACCAGGTCTCCCAATTCCTAGTTCTAGCCTCTCTTACACCACTGAGATTCAGAATGTAAATCAATGAAGCTGCAACCCAGAGAAAACCACTTAAGTGTGAGCATCCTAAAACCACTCAATTTTATGCTTTATACAGATGGACCATATGGGATATGAATTCTCATTTTTTTTTTTTTTTTTTTTTTTTGAGACAGTGTCTCACTGTGTAACTCTGGCTGGCCTGAATGCTAGGTGGGCCAGGATGGCCTGGAATCAGAGAGCCACCTGTCTCTGCCTCCTGAGAGCTGGGAATAAAAGCTTGTACCATCATGCCTAGCTCCATTAAATACTTCAAATTCCATGATCCTTTACTGGAAAACAATCTGTTGTAGGCCTTGGGATATAGCTCATTGCTGGCCTTGGGTTCCATGCCCTGCACTATGCATGGGCAAGCACACCCACCCACCTACATTAACACATACACAGACAGCGAGTGACTCAGAACTTAAAGCTGTCCAGGAAATAAAAATAGGTATCTTTTCAACCATGAGGCAAGCTGACAGGAAGTAGGAAATGAAATTTTTAATTTTTTTTTTTCTACTTTTAAGATAGGGTCTCACTTATGCACCCCTGGCTGTCCCTGAGAGCAGGGGTAAAAGCATGCACCACCTTACCCAGTGGAAGTGTAATATAAGTATAATTTACAGTCAACCCTTTCTAGAAATGTCCATCTTTTCAAATCCTTTATATTCCTTTTGAACACTAAGCTTGCTAGTGGGTGAGAAATCCCTTTTCAGTTTGCAAGACACAGATACTTTGGAAGCTTCTGACAATATAATTTGATGCGATGCCTTTTAAAACATAAAAGACGAGGAGCTCACACATTTCAGAATTCTTTGAGACGTTTGCTCATTTTCTTGTAGAAGATGCCAAAAACCTGTATCAGCTTTGCTCAAGCGTCACAAGTATTTGCTGCCACCTACAGGTCAAATGTTTATCTGCGGCTCCCAATGGGGAGAGGCTGGCAGATTTATTCCTATAGGAGTGTGTGTGTAGGTGGCGGGGATGGGTGGTGGTGGTGGTGTGTGTCTGTGTGTGTGTGTGTGTGTGGGGTGTTGTTAATGGGGCTCACTAACTGTCTTCAATGATTTATTCAAAAGATTTAATTTTAATATGTACAAGTAAGTTTTGTGTCCATTTGCGTACACGAACCACATGTGTGCAGCGCCCGAAGAGATCAGAAAAATGTATCAGACCTTTGCAACTAGTTATAGACAGCTGTGTCCACATGCTTAGCTCACAGGAAGATCTAGGTCCAATACCCAGCATAACAAATAAATACCACCAAGAGCATTTAGAATGTGTTCATTCTGTGATTCCACAGCATTTTGGTTTTTCTTCGTTTCTTTTTCTTTTTTTCTTTTTTTTTTTTTTTTCTTTTTGAGAAACAGGGTTTCTCTGTGTAGCCCTGGCTGTCTTGGAATTCAATTCTGTAGAGCAGGCTGGCCTTGAACTCGGAGATCTGCCTGCCTCTGACTCCCAAGTACTGGGATTAATGGCATGCACCACTGCCCAGCTAGCATTTTTGGTTTCTAAAGGCTAGTTTAAAAAACTTTCTTTAAAGGGCTGAAGAGAAGGCTCAGCAGTTGAGGGCCTAGATTCGATGCCCAGCACCCATATGGCAGCTCACAACTGTCTATAACTTAATTCCAGGGGAATCAGACGCCACCTCCTGGCTTCTATAGGTACTGCATGCACCCGGTGCACAGAAACACAATTTATATAAAATAAAAAATAAAATTTTAAAACAAGTTTTAAAGTATTCCAGGAAAAATTATTGTAGGTGGAGTTTTCCTGCCTGGTCCACAGTCAGGACAAATCTCTCTTACCTGCCAGTACCACAGTCGCTCAGACCCAACCAAGTAAGCACACAGAGACTTATATTGTTTACAAACTACATGCCGTGGCAGGCTTCTTGTTATTTGTTTCTTTTATCTTAAATTAGCCCATTTCTATTAATCTATAAGTTGCCATGTGGCTCGTGGCTTACCAGTACCTTATCTCTTTCTTGTCATGGCGGTGGCTGGCGGTGTCTCTCTGCCCCAGCCTTCACTTTTTTTGAAAAAAAAGAAAAGGGGAAGTGCTGTGGGATGTTCTGTATGTCAAATGTGTTGCTCTGATTGGGTAAAATAAAGTGCTGATTGGCTAGTAGCCAGGCAGGAAGGATAGGGTAGGCGGGACAAGGAGGAGAAGAATTATGGGAAGTGGAAGGCTGGGGGAGAGACTGCCAAGCAGCCGCCATGAGAAACAACATGTAAAGACACCGGTAAGCCACAAGCCACATGGCAAAGTATAGACTAATAGAAATGGGCTAAATATAAGAGTAAGAGCTAGACAATGGTAGGCCTGAGCTGATGGCCAAGCAGTTTAAATAATATAAATGTCTATGTGTTTATTTTACAAATGGGTTGTTGGACTAACAGGGCTTGGTGGCACCTGGAAAGAAGCTCTCCAACTACAAATTACAGCACAGAGACTATTATATTTTGATTCAAGCTCTTTTTACTTGGAAAATAACAGACAGCCAAGAACACTGGGAAGGAACCAGCTTTTTCTGAGTGTCTACTAAATCAAACACTTTGGAATGTCCACCCACAGACAGAATGTCCTGAGGTGAGGGAGACCCAGCCATTGGTGTGCGGCATGCAGTTAGATGAGAAGCAGACACCAAAGACTAGATGTGTTGGGCTCTAAAAAGCTGTGTTCTTTTGAGCACACCCTTCTTCCCAGGATTGCCACACCCATTTTACAGACAGGTTACCTGAGATTTAGACACAAAACCCAACTGTGCAAGTTTATATGAACAGCTAACAGCGGCAGAAAAGAGTAGGACCTAAGGTTTCTTATTTTAGTCACTACTCCCCATCAAGCTACAGATTTTGCAAAAACAAAAATAAACGCCCCCTCCAAAAAAAAAACAAAAACAAAAAACCACCAAAATAAAATCACAACAACCTCATAGGTCTGAGGATGCCCCCCAGTGGCAGAGCACTGCTGCTCACACTCTTGGGACTGGGTACGCTGGTGCATACCTGTAGTCCCAGTTACTCTGGGGAACACACCAGGACCATGTCTCAAGGAAAAAACCAAAACCAAAACCAGAAAGAAAACTTTGGACAGAAAATGTGTATTTACAAACTTCCAACTGCAGTCATTTGCTTAATGTCAGGTTTTACTTGTTATAGGACCTTAAAGTGATTTGTCCACTGTGGTGGTTTGAAAGAAAATGGCCCCCAAAGGGAGTGACACTATTAGGAGGCGTGGCCTTGTGGGAGGAAGTGTGTCACTGTGGGGGCGGGCTTTGAGGTCTTTTTCAAGCTTCACTCAGTGTGACTGTCAGTCAACTTCCTGTGGCCTGAAAGATGTAGCACTCTCAGCTCCAGAACTACATATGCCTGCACACCACCATGCTCTCCACCATGATACATGGACTAAACCTCTGAGACTGTATGGGAACCACCCCAATTAAATGTTTTCTTTATAAGAGTTGCCACAGTCAGGGTGTCTCTTCACAGCAATGAAAACCCTGAGACATCCACGAAACATAAATATTATTTCTTATGAATACTTGTGAAACAATTTCAGTATGCCTGTTGCTCATGGACATGTACAAATGCTTCTCCTGGGATAGGGATGCTGCTCAGCTGTAGGGTGCTTCAACCAGTCTGCATCAGGCCCTGGGTTCCAATCCCAGGACACCCACATGCTCTACCTGAAGTAGAGACTATAGCACACGTAGGGAAGGGACACCCTGTATGTGTTTACCTGATCACATACATGTGTAATATGCATACACATGTGTCATACTGCTTCAAATACATAATCCTGGCCATGTGAATGAGCTGCACTACCACATTCAAAGTACAGATTGTAAGACGGGAGACTCTTTATAGAGTTCACATCCATCAATAAAGAGTGTTCATGCTTTCTCTCTCTCCCTATCTCCCCAAATACATAAATAAATAGAAGAAAAAAGAAAGAAACCACCTCCAGCACTGTGTTCACCAACATGACTCTGGATCTTGCTGTTTAGGATTTTGTTTTTGAAGATGTATTTATTTTATGTGCATGAGTGTTTTGGCTGCATATATATGTATGTGCCTGGTGTTTGGGGTCAGAAAATAGCTTCGGATGCCCTGAAACGGAAGTTACAGATGGCTGTGAGTAACCAGGTGGGTGCTGGGAACTGAACTTGCGTCCTCTGGAAGAGCATTGCTCTTAACCACTGAGCCATCTCTCCAGCTTCCTGTTTAAGGCAGTTCTGTTATCTGAGTATGACTGATTAATTCACAGCCTTTTCTGAGTAACTCAATCTCCAGTACCCCTCACTTCCTGGAGCTGGGGAGCCTTCTGGGGAGTCTGGAGTCTTCCTATTGCATGGTTGGTTCCTCTGCTAAGCACATGCTCATCCAGTCTCAGGGCCTGGGAATGTGGCTCAGTGGTGACAGCCCTAGCCCCTTTGTTTCACTGAGGAATTCCAAAGGTTTTAAGAGCTCTCTGCCAGGAGCCAGGACAAAGCCCACTATATGTCTTACACACACACTACATGCACACAGATGCATGTCTACATGTTACGCACAAAATCTCTTATAGTATAACACCATAGAGTAATCTCTTTATACTGTGGGGTAATGAACTTCATGGAGGGTAAGAGGACCACCAACATTTCCATTTCCTGGAATTTCCTATCTGTGAACTCATGAAGATCAAATTGAGGTCAAGTTCAGAGACAAGTGGCTGTGCCAGCTGTGGTGGCATGGGGGGCACAGACTCACCGGCTTTTGGAGGCGTCCAGCGATGTACAAACTATTCCAGTTCAGGAGGTCATCAATTAGGGTGCCA
The DNA here is from genome assembly GCF_903995425.1 of Onychomys torridus. NCBI lineage: Eukaryota > Metazoa > Chordata > Mammalia > Rodentia > Cricetidae > Onychomys > Onychomys torridus. The sequence continues at coordinate 104,743,085 of NC_050445.1, forward strand.
GTGGTAATGACCCCGTATTTGATAAGCTGAAAGCAAGAGAAGACATGAGTATGACAAGTATCAAACCACCGGGCTGCTGCTTCCACAGGCAGAAGGGGGAGGGGCTAAGGTCTTGTTCAGGAACAGGATGCTCATCTTCTTAGCAACTAAAAATACCTACCCTTCAAAAACCCACATCTTGCTGGGCAATGGTGGTACCCATCTTTAATCCCAGCACTTGGGAGACAGAGGCAAGCTGATCTCTGAGTTAGAAGCCAGCCTGGTTTACAGAGCAAATTCCAGGACAGCCAGGACTACACAGAAAAACCCTGTCTCACAAACAAACAAATAAACAAACAACCCCCAAACAAACAAGCCCAAATCAAACTAAAAAAGAAAACCCATTATCTCTATCAAAACTGCCCAGAGATTTAGTGTCAAGACTGACCTGGCTCCCAAGGTACAGGAAGTGAGGTGAGCAGTATTTTAACGTATATGATTGTTAAAGGCAGAACGGCTCTTAGACACCATCTAGTATCAATCCTCAATGCTAGATCCTTCCAATTTCAGAAACGATGATTTCTCATTTGAGAAATAAGAAACTGAGTGCCAGGGGCCAGTGAAAGGGCTCAGTAGGTAAAGCTGCTTGCGGCCAATCCTGATGACTTGAGTTTTACCCTAGAACCCATGAGATGAAAGAGAGAACTGAATCCCGCCAGTTGTCTTCTGACTGAAACACACACACACACACACACACACACACACACACACACACACACAGTAAATCTTAAAAAGAAATTTGAGGTCTAGCCACAGTAAATGACATGTCACAGTGCCACTGCACCAGCAGATTGAGAGTTTGGTCCTGCAGCTGGGCAGAGCAATGCATGCCTCTTAGGTCCTGCAGCTGGGCAGAGCAATGCATGCCTCTTAGGTCCTGCAGCTGAGCACAGTAATGCATGCCCACACGCCTGCTATCCCAGAGCCTAGTGGAATGCTGGATTGCTTCAACCCAGGAGTAGTTTGGGACCAGCTGGATAGCAAAGTGTCTCAAATAACAGAAAACCATAAGGGCTTAACACTTACATCATAGAACTACAGCCTGGGCTTCCCACATTCTTTGCATTACAAAATACTAAAAATTCTTCAACTAAGATTTTCACTGGCCTTTTCCCCAGTGACTTTCAGTGCTGTTGACTCCTTCAAATGGGGACAAATTGCAAATGAACATCCAAAGATGGAAACCCTCCTCTTAGTGCTAAGCACATGGAATTACGGAGGAGGCCATTTCCACAGTAATGTATATACATCTCCAATGTGGATTTCCTAGCTTACTTACTCTTACATTGTGTCAACAAGTATCTAAGCAGCCTTCTCAGGCTGCAAATATTTAAAAAGTAGCTAACAGATTACAATTAAAAAGTACAGCCCTTGTGGCACACAAGCTTGTGCAAACATTTGGTTATTGGAGCTTATAATATTGTTTGGAAATTATTAATCCAAGACAGGCTTGGCAGAGTACTAATTATGAAGGAAGAACCAGGCCATGTGCCATGCATAACAAAAGGGGAGGCAGAGGCTTTGCTGTTCCAGACAAGTGACAGCTAGGGGGCCCCAGGGACACTGTGAGCCTGGAAGTTCAGGGGCCTGTCACTAGGTAGCTGCAGGACCTTATAACGTCACTTGCCTTCTCTGAACTGAGGTTTCCTTGTCTGCATAGAGCAGGAAGGTGCTCAAAAGACCAGAAAGCCCATTCATATCTGGGTATGGTGGTGCAGAACTTTAATCCCAGCACTTGGGAGACAAGAGGCAGGGGGGGTCTCTGAGTTCAAGTCCAGCCTGGTCTATGAGTTCCAAGACAGCCAGAGGTACACAGAGAGACCCTATCTCAAAACAAAACAAAACAAAACAAAACAAAACAAAACAAAACAACAACAACAACAAAATAATAAGGAAAAAAGAAAAGGCACAGCCTGAAGACATCACTACACAGCCACATAATCACTTCTCTGCCAAGTTCAGACAGGTTTTCAAAGCCTTCTCACGCCATTACACCAACCTCCTGCCCTTCACAGCCTGGTCCTTTGACCAATCGTAGGATCATTTTCTGGGGCTTGTCAAATACACAGAATCCCAGGTTCCATCCCAGACTAACTGAATGCGGAGCTGCATTTCAACACGATCCCTAGGAGACTCACACTATGAAGGTTAGACCGCCCCATGTTGGGGATCAAACCCAGGACCTAGGAAAGTGCTGTCACTAAGCTACATCGCCAGTGCCCTAAGTGCTATGTTTATGTAGGGTTCCTGACATAAGACGATCTATTGGGGGCGGGATCTAAACATCTTACCTGCCCTCTGACATGCAACTCAAATTCTACCCACCTGCTGACACCGAGAACTGCTCCCAGGCAGCAGACAGCCTCTTCACTTCCTGGTAGTACCTGCTCCTCCTTCTAGATGACATCACTCTCTGTCCTGCTCCTCAGTGGCCCCACTGTTTCTCCATACGTCCCAGAAAGCAGTCCTCAAAATGTGAATCCCTACCCAGGACCCACTTAGCAGTGTGGTCAACTGATTAAAACCCGAGAACTACTTGGTCAAAGGTCCAAAGATAAAGTCCAGTCTCTGGCAGCCATTTTCTTACACCCCAGTCACAGCCTAAGAGATCGAGACTCTAGTTCTGTCTGTGCCTGAGTTTAAGAAAGCAGGATGAGATGTGACTGTTTCCTGAGAAGGTGGACACACATATTTCACCAGGGTTTTACCGCCAAATTACAGCTTCCCAGTTAGGGCCAAGGGCTGAAGGCACTCACCTTCCCATCACACATGATCAGTGGGTTGAAGTAGACTCCAGCACCATAGTTATTCTGGACAGAAGAGATGATCCTGGGCCCCAAGAATTTGAGGAAAGAGTAGTGGCCCCAATTCTTCTTTAGGTTTTTGGCGTGCCAGGCGACAGGGTCATCTACTGTGAACACTAAGTCTAGCATGGGGTTCTGGAAAGTGGAGGAACAAGGAAGTGTTCAGCACCAACACCTGAAGAAAACACTAGAGAAATAACAAATTCTAAAGGGCTTCAGTATTCCATGCCATGGTCAGAGGACTAAGGGCTGTCATCGGAACCTGAGCACGTCCCACAGAGCAGTGCTACCTTGGCTCTATCCACACAAACGATGACACTGCACACTCACTCACTGTGCGCGGTGGTGCCAGCACTCGTCTGTCTGCTTGACATACAGTGAGTCAGTTTATTTCCAACATGATCCCACACACGGCAAGTATGTTATCCCAACTGTATAGAAAGGAAATGAAGGGCCAGGGAAAGCGCTCTGCCCAAAGGTGTAGAGCCCAAGTGTGGTGAGGAGAGGTGGCTCAGTGGTTAAGAGCACTGGCTGCTCTTGCAGAGGACCTGAATTTTATTCCCAGCATCCACTTGGTGGCTCCCAACCATCTGTGGCTCAAGCTCAAGAGGACTGATGTCTTCTGACTTCTGTGGGCACAAGGCATGCATGTGGTCCACATACGTTCACATTGGTAACAACTCAAACACATAAATAAATCTTTAAAAAATCATTAAGGAAAAAAAATCAAGCTCTGATAAGTTTCAGGGCGAAGATCTCAAGAGTCTATCACTGAAGATAGACAAATTATGCCTAAATTGACTCTATGTAGGAACATATACCAACTTCACTCAGAACCGTTTAGAACAAGAGAATAAGGACAACTTTTCTTGGACACGACACATATGCATTCTTAAGAATGTAAGAGAGAGCCGGGCAGTGGTGGTGCACGCCTTTAATCCCAGCACTCGGGATGCAGAGCCAAATGGATCTCTGTGAGTTCAAGGCCAGCCTGGGCTAAAGAGTGAGTTCCAGGAAAGGCGCAAAGCTATGCAGAGAAACTCTGTCTCGAAAAACCAGAAAAGAATGTAAGAGAGAAACCCAGGATGGAGAAGTAACCCAGGAAGCATGGAAAAAGGTAGTCAGGTTAGTGGAAACCGCTCCCCACAGGCTGGTGGGCCAGGTGAGCTCCAGGACCTGCAGTTTGATGCCAGTGTAACAAAACATACTTTGTTAGTACTAAATGAGACCAGGGTGACTTCCCACACTAAAGAATTTTCCAGAGTAGCTGAATGGAGGAAGGAGATCACAGATGAGGGAAATCTGCTAGAGAGAAACCGAAAGGTTCCACTCAAGAAAAAAAAAATGGCTTTATTAGCTAAGGCACTGAGTAGGAGAGAGAATACACCAGACTTCTTAGCATGAACGTAGAGACTGGACGTTAAGGAGAAAGAAGGACCCTTTCTAGGAGAGAATCCTAGGTCAGCTCAAAAACAAAAAACAAAACAAAACAAAACAAACAAACAAAAAACCCTCATTGAGTACAGGATGGCTATCAGGAGGCTAAGGAATGCTATGCATTTCCCAGGGCAACCTCAAACCATTGGTAATATTATTTAAGATTTGGAGGTAACGTGGATAGGGCACTGTGTGTGTGTGTGTGTGTGTGTGTGTGTGTGTGTGTATACAGATGCCTGAGTCCATGTGTTTACAGGCCAGAGGATGCTGGTTGTTGCTCTCATGTGCCATCCACTTTGTTTTTCTGAGACAGGGTTTCTCACTGGCCTGGGGTTCACCAAATAGTCTAGGCTGGGAGCCAGGAAGCTCCTGGGATCCACCTGTCTCTGCCTCCCTAAGGCTGGGATTACAAGTGTGCACCACAATGCCTGGCTGATGGACAATTGTCAAAAAGTGGTAATTATGATAATGTATATATATGCAGCCAAGTTACAGAAAACAGGTGGGAGACCGAAGAAATTCAAGCAACACCAAGAGGTGAATTTTAAGCAAAGACAGATGTGGCTAGGTGCTAAACCCAGGATGCCCTACTGTAATCTGTACACTTAAATCTGCAGACCACATTAAGATGTGTACTGCTCTTCTCAGTCAACTCTGAAAAGCAGTAAGGCTCAGTCATAACCAGACTCTGGCTACATGTGTTGAGCTGAATAAACGCAGTGTCTCCTGCCCCAGCCCTCGCCCAGTCTACCAGCTTTCATGAAGCCCAGGAATCTTTTGTATTTTCTCCTTATCTTTAGATGTGATTTTCAAACTTGGCTGCGAATTGGAGTCACCTGAGATGTTTTACACACTGCTCAAGTCCAAGCCTCATCCTAGGCCAGTGAAATCAACCTGCAGACAAAACCAGTCTTTGTATTTCTAAAAAAAAAAAAAAAACCTCTGGAAAACTCCAATGGCAAAGACTGAAAACACTTCAGTAGGATCTGCTACTTTCCCCCATCGCCTCTTCCTAACAGCTCCCGATTTAGATTTAAGTAAATAGATTACTTATCCTTCACTTATCCTATCAGCTCAGGCCAGAGAGGTGGCTCAGTAGATGGTGGCACTTGCTGCCCAAACCAGACAAACTGAGCTCAATCCCCCCCTAGGACCCACGTGGTGCAAGGAGAGAACCAACCCCTTAAGATGTCCTCTGACCTTCAAGTGTACGCTGGTTATGCATGTGCACCTGCCACATAATCAGCAAGTAAGTAAATGGAAACGTTAACATAAATATAATCCCAGCACTGTGAGTTCGAGGCCAGCCTGGTGGTCTACGTAGTGAGTTCCAGCCAGCCCCGACCTGAGAAACCCAAGAATGCAGCTCACACCGAGGTCACTTTGGTAGGATGAACACTTTACTGGTTGGCGCTTGGCGTGTCCGGGGTTCTGCGGGACGGAAGGCACACAGGAACCGGCAAGCCAGGCTGGGGCTAGTCGGGAAGGCGCGGGACTGGGGACTCACCTCCTGGTATGCACTGGGTCCCGCCTGGCGGTACACCGCCGAGCCGTAGGCGAAGGCCAGGCTCAGGTCCTCGGGAAAGTGAGCCAGAATCCTGCGCAGGCCCACGCCCGAGCTCTGCAGCGCCTGCACCGCCATGGGCCGGCGGGCAGGCGGGCGGGCGAGCACGCCGGGAGGGTAGGGAGTGCAGAGCCTACCCCGTGTTTCCAACTCCGGGCCCCGAGGACCGCGCTTCCGCCTGGGCCCCGCCCCTCCACGCACACGCGCTTCAGAGCGGGCGGCTGGCGGCCGGCGGGGAAGCCGGGACTCTGTCCCGCCCCCTAGGGGGCGGAGGTGCGCGCTGCAAGCCCAGCCTGGGACTGCTAACTAACCTGCTATAAAGCCTTGCAAATCCTTTGTAGCACTCAAGCCACGAACGATTTTTTTAAAAGATTTGTTTATTATGTATACAGTGTTCTGCCTGCATGTGTCCCTGCAGACCAGAAGAGGGCGCCAGATCTCATTACACATGGCTGTGAACCACCATGTTGTTCTGGAAATTGAACTCAGGACCTCTGGAAGAGCAGTCAGTGCTCTTAACCTCTGAGCCATCTCTCCAAAGCCCACTCTCCCTTTGCTTTTTCTACTAATGATTTTTAAATCATGCATTTATTGTGTAAGAACTTCTTTCTTTCCTTCTTTCTTTCTTTCTTCCTTCCTTCCTTCCTTCCTTCCTTCCTTCCTTCCTTCCTTCCTTTCTTTCTTTTGACAAGGTCTCACTATGCAACTGGCCTGGAATTTGCTATGTAGGCTGGCTTTGAACTCATAGCCCTCTACCTGCCTCTATCTCCCAAGAGGTGGGATAAAGGCACGGGCTACCATGTTCAAAATATTGTGCACTTTATCATCTCTAACTTTAAGCTGTAGATTTTAAAGATTTAGAGAAACAAGAAATTTTAAAACATGCCCACTCTACCACCAGGAGATTGTGATTGTTAGAAACTGGCTGTGGTTTCTTCACATTAAAAGTTCCATTCAAGTCTGATAATATATAAAATGCTCCATAAATGTGAACACGTGAACACATTGTACACACATTTCCTCATATTTTCCTTCAATTTTAGGATTGGAGAAGAGAGTCCATGCCCCTTTGGGGATGGTCTCACAAAGGGCTCTTTAATTTACATGCCTTTTCTGGAGAAAATGGGATCTGGTAGAAGATACCATAGAGTTCTTTGCACCCCAGAGACACTTGCTCAGGACGGCAGGAGCCTTTGGGCCATGGTTGAGCTCCCAGGCTCTTTGAAGCTGTGCTTTCTCCTCTGACTTGCACTGCCTCTCAAAGATGAGCATGGCCACCTGCAGTCCAAGATACTTCTGGGGCTACAGCAGGAGGACGGTGAGTTCTCAGCAAGCTTTGGCTACATAGTGAGTTTTAGGTTGGCCTGAGATATTCTGAAAGAGGCAGGAGGTGTCTCAGGGGTTAAGAACACTGACTGATGTTCCAGAAGAACCAGGTTCGATTCCCAGGTCATCCAGAGTCTGATCATGCCAGGCTTAAAAATAAATAAATAATTTAAAGGAAAAAGGGACCACGTGACCCCTTTCTCCTCTCTTTTAAGAGGTCATGGGTGGATGAAATACACACACACACACACACACACACACACACACACACACACACACAGAGAGAGATGAAAAAGATAAGTAGTAACATCATCTCCATCTTACAAGTGAAGCAAGCTCAGGAGAGAGCAACCTGATTGAATTCACATAAGCATGTGGTTTCAGGCCTGGCCACACGTCAAGGTCTCTCTTGTTCTAGTCCATCCCTGAAGGACTTTGAGCAGGGACCCAGTGGGGTCAAATGACCTGTGAGGAGAGGCAGGGAAACTGAAGACAAAGCTCTTGCCACAGGGTCACCATAAACTAAATAAAAAGTGGCCAGGCCCAGCAGGGCTGGGGACAGAAGCAGGAACAGCACAGACTAATTCCACTGGAAGGTCAGTTACCTGGATTCACACTCTCCACACTGCAGTGAGGTCGGCACTGAGAATTTTGCAGGAACCCAGGGTCCGTGGCAGACAGACAGTTAAGCAACAAATGCAGCAGGCACCCAGTGCTGTGAGGGACTAGCTTATCCTTCCAAGAAGGAGATATGAATCAGCTCTGGGGGAGCAGAGGGGCCGCAGAGAGGAAGTGCAGGCCACAAAGCCAGGTCTTGGAATGGCCCGTGAGATGCTTTGCAGGCATGGGAAACCAGCTGGGTGGAAACATAAGTATAATTTCAGGAGAGGGAGTCGGGAGAAAGGCAGGTTGAAAGACTTGGGGCTTCCAGCTCCCCGTGTGGCAACAGGCATTTTGATTCATGCTGAAGAACCCTCACCCTTGTCCAGATGGCCTGGATCTGAGATGCACTCACTGTGGAAGTACACAGAACCCTTCCACCTAGAGACTGAATGAACGAGGTTTCCAGCCGTTTCTCATCTTCTTTCTCCCCTGGAGGAAATAATTCAACATTCCTCCCACCCCTTCGTTGGCAAGAGTAATGCTTGCTCATAAAAATGTAAACATTATAAACTATGTGTCTCATCTCCCCCCTGAGATAACCACTGGTAATCTTCAGTACACATTCTTCCAGATATTCTTATGAATATATTAACATTAAAAACATTTTTAAATGGAATTGGATGATGGATATTATTTTTCAATTTGCTTCCCCCCCCACACCTCATGTGCCAAGGGCATCTTTGTCAGAGTATATAGATTTCATTCCATTTGCTAGCAGAGAATTATTCTAAAATATGGCTATGCCATGTTGATGGACATAGATTACATCTCTTCTTTCATTTTTGCAATCCTGGGAGTGCGGCCCAGGGCCTTGCGTACACCAGCCAATACTGTGACACCGAGCCAGACCCCCAGCTCCGTTTCTAGTTTTCACACATGAAAACGGTACTACAGTGAATATCTTTTTGGCTATTTCTTTAACAATGTTTTTACATTTATGTGCATGTGTGTGGGCACATACATGCTATGGCATGCCTGTGGAGGTCTGAGGACAATTTGGAGGAGTTGGTTCTCTCTTTTCCCAAGTGAATTCCAGGACTTGGACTCAGGTCATCAGGCTTAGTGGCAAGTGCTCTTGTCTGCTGGGCCAGCCCTCTGGGTCTTTTTTTTTTTTTTTTGTCCATGCCAAGTACTGTATTGATGTAAAGTTGATTCCAGGGCTGGCAGGATGACTCAGCAGGTAGAGGTGCTTGTTCTGAAGGCCCAACAATCTGTGTTCAATTCCTGGAACCCACAGAAAGGAGAAGAGAGAGAACCGACCCCACAGAAGTTGCCCTCTGACCTTCACACATAACCTGTCACCTGTGCATCCCCATACGCATAACACACACACACACACACACACACACACACACACACACACACAGACTTATACATCATCTCTAAAAAGCTTGCTGCCTGGAAGTGGAATTGCTGGGTCTAAGTGTCAGCACATTGCTAAATCCCCTGCAAAAGACACATGAATTCACACAGGCACCGGTAGACTGTCCCTGATGGAAATAGAGAGTCTATAACGCGACACCATTTTTCTCCCTTACAGGCTCTTATATCTAATTATCAGTAATTTTCACTTTCGAAGCACACTCCCTCCTGCTAACACAAAACCTCCAGCTGGAAAGTTCCATCCCACTCCTGTGTGTGTGTGTTTTTGCCTCTGCCCAGGCAGAAGCAGAAGCCGAGCAACAGAGAACACATTTGTTTTCTTCAGCAGAAATCCCCCTGCTCCCTTCAGCTCATCCGCTCTCTTCTAAATTACCGTGGCTCGCTGCGTTAGGAGCCATTAAAAAGCCCTCGTGTTCTATCCAATAGCTCCAAGGTTCTGTTGGAAAGCTCATGCCAATGAAATAAAAATGTTTGAGAGCCATTTCCAAAGATAAATGCCACTTGATTTCAGTGAATGCCGGGCCTCCTATCTAGCTTATCTAGCAGGCGTCTCTGTGGCCCTTAACAAGGACATTGCCAGGCTAGGATTTGCCTACAAGAGTCACCCAGGCTGTGTGCCAGTGCTCTGTATAATGCCTGTACCTTATAGGCCTTGGTTTTTCTTTTCATCGGTGCTTTAAAAGAACAGGAAAAATAATTTGGGGAAAAATTCTGGTTATACTATTCCTTCACTTTTTCCTGTGATGTTGGGGTTGGGACCCAGGGCCTCATACTCTGCTGTTGAGATGCACCCTGAGATCTGGGGTCCCAGGGGTTTTTACAATTGAACCGCTTGTTTAGGCGTCTGCTGCCCAAAGCAGAGAGGGGTCTTGGTCTGTCTTGCTTTTGCTTTTTAAATAAAGGTGTATACTCTTTTTTAAAAAAAATCAGATATAAGTGTGTGTGTGTGTGTGTGTGTGTGTGTGTGTGTGTGTGTGTGTGTCCTCCTCAGTGCTGGGAATCAAACCCAGAGCCTGAAGCATCCTAGGAAGCTGCTCAAGTGTCCCCACCTGAGCGTACCAAAACAAACAAAGCTTTAGTTTCTGGTCAGGGGCTCTGGACTATCACCTGAATTTGAATCCAGACCCCAGGATTTCATAATAGCTATGTGACACTGAAAAAGAAAATTTAACCTCTCTGTCTTTGTTTTCCCCCTTCAAGACAGGGTTTCTCTGTGTAGCCCTGGCTGTCCCAGAACTCACTCTGTAGACCAGGCTGGCCTCGAACCTACAGAGATCTGCCTGCCTCTGTCTCCTGAGTGCTGGAATTAAAGGCGCACTACCATGGCCAGCTTCCGTGTCTTTTTTTCTCCCCACACCTTTTATCCCTGGTTTGTAAAGTGGGGTTAGTAGTGACATCTATCTCAGAGGACTGGGTACATAAGATGCCGCCTAGAAAGTACGTAACCTGGTGCCTGCCGTAGAGTAAGCTCTCAACAAGAACTCTACATTTTACTCAGTTCTCTCAGTGCTGGAGACAAAACCTGGGGCCTCAGCCACAGTATGCAGGCACCCCACACCAGCCACACCCCAGTTCCTGAACTCTTAAGAGACAACCTATGAAAGGAAAGGAATTTGATGTAATCATCTTTAGTGTACTTGTGACACTTAGAACGTCTACATGGAACTTCTCCGGACAATTTAATCTCATTCTTTTTGTGGTACCTAACGTAGGTCTTCATCATCATGTTCTTCTGCTAATCTACATTCTGGGCCCTGCAGAAGGAAATTTACATCTCTCTGCAATACTAAACAATGGATTTGGTAGAGACATTCCTGTGTGACACTCCCAAGACTCTTTTTGCTTTAGAAGGATATTTTCACAAGAACAGCTCGAAGGAGTGGGGGGGGGAGGGGGGGCTGGGGAGAAGGGGTTTGACAGCCCAGACAGATGAACTGGGAGACTTCACACATGTATTAATACAGTCCATGGGCTGGGGCTTAGTAGCAGAGTGTTTAGCTGTGTGAGGACCTGGGTTTAATCCCTGAGCACTGAGATGAAAGACAACAGTGTACCTAAGGCCTTTTCTTTGGACCACCAACCAGCTCCCAAACCATGACACGGAGACTTGTTATTAGTTTTGAATGCTCGGCCTAGCTTAGGCTCGTTTCTGGCTAGCTCTTTTAACTTAAATTAACCCATTTCTCTTTATCTACCTTTTGCCTCAGGGCTTTGTACTTTTCTTTCTGTATAACTTACTTTCACTGCATCTCTCTGTCTGTCTGTCGTCTGTCCGGCAGCTGTCTGGCTTCTGGCCCCAGATGTGTCCTTCATTCTCTCCTCACCTTCCTCACTTCTTCAGCCTAGATTTCTCCTATTGATTCTCTCTGCCTGCCAGTCCTGCCTACCCCTCTCCTGCCTAGCTATTGGCAGTTCAGCTTTTTATTAAACCAATCAGGTGCCTTAGGCAGCAAGGTGAAACAAATGCAACACATCTTTAGATAATTAAACACACATCCTTACATATTAAACAAATGCTGTATAAACAAATATGACACACCTTTGCACAGTTAAAGTAATATTCCACAGCATAAACAAATGTAACACATCTTTATCTGGTTAAACAAATATCCCACAACACAATGAAAAAGGTAATCCTTGCTTGCTGCCCTCCTCTTCTCCCTGGCCTTCCATGGCCTAAAAGCTGTACCCCCTTTCCTCCTGAAAGCTGTACCCCTTCCTCTGTACACTCCAGCAGGAGTTCAGCTATCTTGTCCCTTTGTGAAACTATTACCAGATATGTGTGGCTCTTACATTTAAACATGGGGAAAAAAATCTGGGTATTCTTTTTTTTTTTTTTCTCCCTGAGACAGGGTTTCTCTGTGTAGCTTTGGTGCCTGTCCTGGATCTTGCTCTGTAGACCAGGCTGGCCTAGAACTCACAGAGATCCTCCTACCTCTGCCTCCCGAATGCTGGGATTAAAGGCGTGTGCCACCACCGCCCAGCCATCTGTGCATTCTTTTTGCTGTTTTTTTTTTTTCTTTTGAGTGTCAGTTTATTTCATGGACTGAACTGAAATCATTAAAACTTTGGAGGGAAAGAGTAAAATTGAAAACTTCTCTACGTGTTTGACTTATGACTTGAGGAGTGACTCTGCCTCCATTTTCATGTGTACATGATATAGTTCGGTTGTCATGACAACTAAAATGGCTGACAAACCAGGAGTGCCGACAACTCCTGATGTGTAGTGGGCCCCATGAATGTGGTTGCTGTTACTCTTTACTGTCCCCAACACTGGACTAAAGTTTGGGAGAAAGCGAGATGGCAAAAAAATATAGTCTAAAGGAAAGAACTAATTGCTACATACAAAATCCAGACACCAAGGTCTGCAATGAGATCTGTAGTCTGTCCCCAAATGGGTTTATCTGACATTTTGGAAAAAATTGCAAAGTCAACTGAAATTTGGAAATTCTGGGTTAAATAGAGAAAAATGGGCCCCTTCGTCACGAAGTTATCAGGGCATTACAGTGTCAATAAGCACTAGGGACCTTCATGAGAAAAATGGAACAGGTATCATTTGGAGATTTCCAAGACGGTTTCCTCTGGTCTCCCTCGCTCTCCCCACTCCTCTCTTACCATCGGGGTGCATATTCCGTGGTGTCAATTTAGGTTGGTGCTAGTCACTCCCTACTCACAGAACTGTCTCAGTCTCTCAAACTAATCAAGGCCAATTTGCACAAACTTCTTTTGCCTGAAGATGCGGGAGCATCCAGTGGCCGGGAGAGAAATTGGATAGCTTCCCGGCACATTAATTACTGTTGTCAGAGAACAAAATGACCAGAGTTTACTTTAGAGTTCTTAATCAGCTCTATTGTTTTATTCTAGCATTGGGTAATACTTCATTTTCTAAAACAGAGCCAGTGTGCCCATGAGCCAAGCAGGGCTAAGCTTCACAGACAGAGAAGGAACAAATGCATAGTGTTTATTGTGAATTCAGTTCCGGGTCAGGTGGGGACAGCTAGACAGAACAACAGGCAGATATCTGATGGGTTAGCACTAGGTAACTTTAGGTTCCATATCGGTGTGACAATTAAGGCAGAGAGAATTTTGGTATGGCAGTTGGAGCTATCATGCCTGGGGAGTTGGCTGTTAGCTCTCCCTTCTGCCTAATCAGGTCGGCAAACAGCTTTCAGTGGGTGATGGGTGACTTTAGCACCAGTGACTCCATTTTGATTTTTAGCTTTGGCCTGTTCAGGAGCCCTGTCCAAAACAATGCCTCCTGCCGTTTTCACTTAGTACTCACAATCTATGGCTATAAAACCCCAAGAACTTGTAGGATATGCTTGTGAGCCATTCTCTTGGCATCTTACTGTTTTGGATATCACTGGGGCCTTTCATGGGCAGAGAGGAATGGAGAAGACACTACACCAGAGGTAAGCACCCTGTAGAAGAAGTCAGTTCACTCTTTTCTTTGGTTTCTGGCACAGAATTCCTAAAATCCTTGGAATTTCCTCTGAGATTTGAGTGTCTTTTACTACTCAGAGAGCCCCTCAAGCTCACTAGCTAAACTATCTAGAAGCAGGGGGCTCTGGCTCCAGCGAGAGACTGCCTCAATAAAAAAGAGGAGTGACCATGTCAACTTCAGGCCTCCATACACATGTGTACACATCTGCACCTACACACATATGCACCACACACGTGGACAGGCGCACACACACACACACACACACACACACACTCACACACTCACACAACAAAGCAAAGCGCTCCCTTTTGATCATACCTGAGGAGACTCAGTCTAGAACGAGACTCTCTGAGATGAGACTGGTCACAGGAAAGACCAGACGATTGAAGGGTTGGAACCCTCAACCCCATCCTCTGGGCCAGATCTACAAAGGTGACACAAAGGCTGGAGAATAAGTGTTATTAAGACTCTGACATCAGGGGCTGGAGAGACAGCTCAGCAGTTAAGAGCACTGACTGCTCTTCCAGAGGACCCAGGTTTGATTCCTAGTACATGCATGGCAGCTCACAACTGTTTGTAACTCCAGTTCCAGAGGCTCCAACTCCCATACACAGACATGCATGCAGGCAAACACCAAGGCACATAAAATTAAAAAGAAATAGATTATTATTAAAAAAAAAAAAACCTCTGACTGAGCATATTTGATGAGCTTCTGGGTCAATGACCACATCAGGATGCTGGGAGGAGGGCATGCCTAGGAGCACACAGAAGCTCGGGGTATATTCCTAGGAGCACACAGAAGCTCGGGGTATATACCTAGGAGCACACAGAAGCTCAGGGTGTATACCTAGGAGCACACAGAAGCTCGGGATATATACCTAGGAGCACACAGAAGCTCGGGGTATATACCTAGGAGCACACAGAAACTCAGGGTATATACCTAGGAGCACACAGAAGCTCGGGGTATATACCTAGGAGCACACAGAAGCTCGGGGTATATACCTAGGAGCACACAGAAACTCAGGGTATATACCTAGGAGCACACAGAAGCTCGGGGTATATACCTAGGAGCACACAGAAGCTCGGGGTATATACCTAGGAGCATACAGAAGCTCGGGGTATATACCTAGGAGCACACAGAAGCTCGGGGTATATACCTAGGAGCACACAGAAGCTCGGGGTATATACCTAGGAGCACACAGAAGCTCGGGGTATATACCTAGGAGCATACAGAAGCTCAGGGTCCATGCCTAGGAGTGCACAGAAGCTGGGGTCCATGCCTAGGAGTGCACAGAAGCTGGGGTCCATGCCTAGGAGTGCACAGAAGCTGGGGTCCATGCCTAGGAGTGCACAGAAGCTGGGGTCCATGCCTAGGAGTGCACAGAAGCTGGGGTCCATGCCTAGGAGTGCACAGAAGCTGGGGTCCATGCCTAGGAGTGCACAGAAGCTGGGGTCCATGCCTAGGAGTGCACAGAAGCTGGGAGTCCCCTCCTTGTATTCTGTCCTTTGGTCCCTATCATCTCACTCTTCTATCTTCTTCACACTCATTTTCCTCCTCACACTTCAGTCTGGGGGTCTATATTGACTTGTGTTCAAGTCGGGGGCTTTTCCTAGCCACATCCATGGTGTGGTGAGCCCCATCAAAGACATTTCTTTTTCTTCTTTGCTGCATTAAATATTTTTCTTGCATTTCCTTCTGATTCTTAGCATTTCTGCCATTGCACTTCCATGGCCTACCTCTTCTTGCATGTAGCCTATGTTTTCCACTAGGAGCCCTTGCTTGGCACATAATGATGAGCACTTCAAGTTTCCTATGTGGTAATTCCACCATCTGTGTCACATCTGAAACATCTGAGTCTGTATGCTATCTCTCTCTGTGTGTGTGTGTGTGTGTGTGTGTGTGTGTGTGTGTGTGTGTGAGAGAGAGAGAGAGAGAGAGAGAGAGAGAGAGAGAGAGAGAGAGAGAGAGAGAGAGAGAGAGAGAGGGAATGCGAGAGAATGCCATGGCACATGTATAGAGCTCAGAGGTCAGAGGTCAACCTCAGGTACCCTTGCCTTCCACTTTGTTTGAGGCAGGGTCTCTTCTTTACCACTGTATCCACCAGTGTAGCAGGCAAAAGTTTCCCAGGATTCCCCTCTGTCTACCTCCCATCTCACCCTTGGAGGCTTGTAAATTCACACACCACCGTGTTTATGGGTTTTTGGGATGGATCCAAACTAAGGTCTTTGTACTTTTGCATCGAGTCATGCCCCTAGTCCCTAGATTGTTACTTTCTCTTGCCCTTTAGCATGCCTTGTAACAGTTTGTTGTAGCTGAAGTTTTCCTGGTCCTGCTTGGCTCCTGTGGCCCTGTGGCTGCTTGGACCCAAGTAAACACACAGAGGCTTATATTAATTATAACTGTTCAGCCATTAGCTCAGGTTAACTATTGGTTAGCTCTTACACTTAAATTAATCCATAATTCTTATTTATGTTCAGCCATGTGGCTTGGTACCTTTTTTCAGTTCTGCCTTGTCATCTTGCTTCCTCTGTGTCTGGCTGGTGACTCCTGATTCAGCTTTCCTGTTCCCAGAATTCTCCTCTCTGCTCATCCTGCCTATACTACACTTTCTGCCTGGCTACTGGCCAATCAGTGTTTTATTTATCAGCCAAATCAGAGCAATACACATTCACAGCATACAGAAGGACATCCACAGCAGTGTGTGAAAGTGGTACGTGTGAGTCAGAAAATGGAAGCTGAAGTATGTCTTTCTTTTTTCTTTTCCTTTTTTTTTTTTTTTTTTTTTTTTTAAGACAGGTTATCGCTCTGTAGCCTTGGCTGGCTTGCAACTCACTATGTATACCAGCCTGGCCTTGAACTCACAGAGATTCACCTGTCTCTACCTTCCAAGTGCCAAGTATGTAGTTCTTTAGAGGGGAGTTTCCATGTTGACCTGGCTGTGGTTTGGGCTGTTGGTTTGCTTTAGCAGCATGTGCGGAAGCTTCTTGTTCCTCTAAAGTTGTTTTTCTGTCTCCCTTGCTGTCTTGTCCTCCCTACTAGTCCTCCTAGACCAAGTCTGTGTCTTCCCAGGCTCTGTGGCTGGCATTGCACTGGGGCACTGCTGGTCCAGGCTCTGTGGCTGGCACTGCACTGGGGCACTGCTGGTCCCAGCTCTGTGGCTGGCACTGCCACTGGGGCACTGCTGGTCCAGGCCGGGGCTTCCTGCACTGGGCCTGCGGGTCCCCGGCTCTGTGGCTGGCACTGCACTGGGGCACTGCTGGTCCAGGCTCTGTGGCTGGCACTGCACTGGGGCACTGCTGGTCCCGGCTCTGTGGCTGGCACTGCACTGGGGCACTGCTGGTCCAGGCTCTGTGGGCTGGCACTGCACTGGGGCACTGCTGGTCCCGGCTCTGTGGCTGGCACTGCACTGGGGCACTGCTGGTCCCGGCTCTGTGGCTGTCACTGCACTGGGGCACTGCTGGTCCCGGCTCTGTGGCTGTCACTGCACTGGGGCACTGCTGGTCCCGGCTCTGTGGCTGTCACTGCACTGGGGCACTGCTGGTCCCGGCTCTGTGGCTGTCACTGCACTGGGGCACTGCTGGTCCCGGCTCTGTGGCTGTCACCTGCTGTCACTGCACTGGGGCACTGCTGGTCCCGGCTCTGTGGCTGTCACTGCACTGGGGCACTGCTGGTCCCAGGCTCTGTGGCTGTCACTGCACTGGGGCACTGCTGGTCCAGGCTCTGTGGCTGGCACTGCACTGGAGCACTGCTGGTCCCGGCTCTGTGGCTGGCACTGCACTGGGGCACTGCTGGTCCAGGCTCTGTGGCTGTCACTGCACTGGGGCACTGCTGGTCCCAGCTCTGTGGCTGTCACTGCACTGGGGCACTGCTGGTCCCGGCTCTGTGGCTGTCACTGCACTGGGGCACTGCTGGTCCCGGCTCTGTGGCTGTCACTGCACTGGGGCACTGCTGGTCCCGGCTCTGTGGCTGGCACTGCACTGGGGCACTGCTGGTCCGGCTCTGTGGCTGCACTGCACTGGGGCACTGCTGGTCCCGGCTCTGTGGCTGTCACTGACTGGGGCACTGCTGGTCCCGGCTCTGTGGCTGTCACTGCCTGGGGCACTGCTGTCCCGGCTCTGTGGCTGTCACTGCAACTGGGGGCACTGCTGGTCCCGGCTCTGTGGCTGGCACTGCACTGGGGCACTGCTGGTCCGCCCTGTGGCTGGCACTGCACTGGGGCACTGCTGGTCCGCCTGTGGTGCACTGCACTGGGCTGCTGTCCCAGCTCTGTGGCTGCACTGCACTGGCACTGTGTCCTTCACTGCTGCTGCTGCTGGCTGTGGCGCACCTGCTGCTGCACTGGGGCACTGCTGGTCCAGGCTCTGTGGCTGTCACCTGCTGCTGCACTGGGGTACTGCTCACAAGCCCAGAAGTATAGGAAGGGAATTAACTGATTAACTTTCAGTGTTGGACCTGAGAACACAGCCTGTGACCTTCAGCGTTTCTCCCCTGGTGCTGTACAGTGACATAGGAAGGCTAGGGGGCGCCAGAGTCAGGGAAATGCCCTTTCTGCAGGGAGACCAGGACTCTGAAAGGCCCAGGGGTGGGGTGAGTAGAAGCAGAGGGTGCTCTGGACTCTTTCACAGTGGTTACTTCCCCTTTCCCCTTCTCAAACCCTTTAGGCTCATAGCTAGGAGAGTCTGGTGAGCTTCACGGAAGTAACCAACTCTTAGACTGTACCCCCAGGGGGTCT